>NW_010170060.1:0-34183 GCF_000695765.1 Mesitornis unicolor | reverse complement strand
CAAGGTTACCTTCTCAAATAAGCAGGCACCTTTAGTGTCCGTCAGGGAGGCTGGAGCCCAGGGAGGGGTCTGGAAGTGGCTGTGCGGTTGTGTAATTTGTACTTCCTATCTGGCAAGTCTACGGGGTGAAGTACTACGAGCCGTGCTTATCCTGAATTGCTGGAGCTGTGATGGTATTGAGCTTGGCTCAACTGCTGAGGAGTATTTTTTGATGAGAACTTGGATGATAAAAGTTATATAGACGTATGTAGGCAGGGTCTTTTGGCTTTGGGCAGCCTGTCCACAGTCCTGCTTCCCTGATACCTGTGTAGTTTGTGCCTAGCTGACTGGGACTGTGGTGGGTGCTAATGTAGGAATGGGTTTGTGTGGTTTGTGGTGACTCTTTTCTAACCCAAACGGAAATAATTTAATTTCTGGACACCTTGTTAAAAGAACAGTTGCAGAATACTTGGTTTTTTGTGTAAATTGCCTCTATCCATAGCATTATTTTTAGGTTTATAAAATGCTGTTGTGATTGGGTTTTCTCTAGCTAGTTAACTCTTGAGCATTGGACAATTTTACTTCAGTAACAGTTTAAAGCCAGGCCAGAATTCATGGCTTAGGTGTAGCCCTGGGCTCTTCAGCGATGCGCACTGACAGGAGAATCTCATGAGTTGACCAGAGCTTCAAGTGTGCTCTCCTGGTGGTGCCATAGCCTGGAACCAGGCATTGAGAAGTTTCTGTGTATTCAGGTGAAACTCATCCCTCTGGATAGCCCAGCTCCTAAAGTATTGTAGAAATGCATCTGTGATGCATTATTGAAGATACAAACCTTGCATGTGACCCACTGCCAGGTCTCTAATGACATGAGTACTGTTACGTAAGGAAACCCATCTCCTTCACTCCAGCAGTGCTGGTAGGCTTCAGGCCAGCACCGTTGTGCCTAATGACTTATTTATCCATTTGCTTGTATTTTTTAGTTGTTTGGGGTTTTTTTTTCCCCTATTCCTATTTGATGTAGAGCACTGGCTTAACCAGTACCTTTTACAACTGCATGTATGAGATGGTCTCTTGTAAGACTGGGTGTCCAGCCTTCTGAGCTTGCATGCACGTGATTCTTGTCCATGACGCCTCAGTTTGCTGTGCCGATTGAACTTCCTCATTTGATTTCACTGAAAACAATTAGAGGTATTAGAATTATTAGAATTTAGAGTTCTCAGAGGTACTGTTTTCATGCTGAAACTTCTGACTTGCTGTTGGAGTAAACTTTGAGAGCAGAAATGTTGATGTTGCTACATTTTGTTGTCCAAAATTGCTTTAGCATATTCCAGGCTGTTCATAGGAGATTCTCCTGGACTAAATAATGTGATTTCTTGAACTGTGCCTGACCTACATCATCTGGAAACTTGTCATACAGGTGTTGCACAACATTTTCAAGTTTGCAGTTGGTGCTCAGTGAAAGACAAGAGACCCAACTGGAGCTCTGTTCCTGAAAAGGCGGGTGATGGGGATGAATGAGAAAGTTCTTGCAAGGCTGTTTTTGAAAATGGTTTTTAATGAATCTAAAAGACATTAGCAGTACGTGTAGTATGATATAGTTCTGTGTGTATGGTCTGCTGCAGGTCAGAAAATGGTCAAGTTAATGGTCTGTGCAAAGCTTGTCTTGATCTTCAGCTTCAGACTGAAGTTGCACTCCGTGTCACGCTGCTCAGGGCATGCTGGTGTTATCTGTAACTGTCAGCGTCTTGAAGAGGTGCTGTGGGCATGGAGAGTTAAAGTCTCCAGAAGCCCTGTGCTGTCATGCTCCTGAATGTCTGTCGTTTCGGGTAGGCAGTGCACCATGCTCTGTACCTGCAGTTTGCACTGAAGATCTAATCTGGGCAAGTAAGAGGTGACAAGTAGTTAGCTTACTAGGGCTAAGTAAGCTTTCTGGATGTTTACCAAGTAAAGTCTTAAAATGTGTTGTCAAGTTTCAGGTCTTGTTTGATTGCTGTTACACAGTTCTGAAATCTCAGGAGCTGCAAATATGTAGGATGTTATCTGTGTATTGTCTATTGTAGACGCTGGCCTTGCCATGAAAGAACGTCAACAATGCAGTCAGGAGAAACCTTTTCCTTGGGAATCTCCTTGATTCCTGTGCTATCAAAGCTACCAGACTTGTGTTATAAAACTTCATAGCGCTGCTGCTGCGGTTTTTTGGTGGTGGTTTTTTTTTTCTTAAAGTAGCCCTGAGGAAACAGTTTAATGGGCAAGTAGTGGGACATCAGAGTTCAGCATGTCCAGCGATTGCGAATCTGACTGCTCCTGTCCAGGCTTTAGTGATTCCAGTGGTGTCTCTGTGTACTTAAGGGTAAAAGTAAAACACAACTACTCATTGTGGTAGGTGCATGGAGCTTTTCTTAGATTACAGGCTCTAATGAGTGAGAAGAAACCAGGCAAATTAGCAGCTGATTAATTGTGATTGCTACTTAATTTAGCCACACTACCCTGGAATACATAAAAGTTAACTTCGACCACATTGTACTGGTGTGACTTAAGGCATTAATAAATACCATTCTGAGCCTAAATATAATTAAAAAATTAAATTATTGCAGACTTGTCTAGACAGTGCAGAAGACTGCCAGTGCAAGCCGTGTGCCTGTTGCTGAGACAGAACTGCCCTCTCTAAACTGGGAACAGGTTTCTTGTATCTGTTGGCCATTAATGAAGCAAATGTGAATGGTGGCTCTGCTGTTCTAGCATGGTGTGCGTAGATGGCTCACAAGCCATAGCTAGCTATGCCAAAAAGCTAACTGAGTAGAACTGGACAGCTGAGGCATCGTGTAATGACACTTATAAATTTACTACTTTACTCTTACAATGATAAACAACAAAATGCTTCTGTGTATTGTGCTGGCAGGGAGATAGTATAACATAGCCTGAAACACTAAATCTCTGCTATAACAGCATTAGATTGAAGCAGTTAATTCTTTTGTTGGCATTTTAAGTCAGGAATTATAGACAGAACTGCTGTGTCCAATACTGCTTTGGTGGGGTTCTTGCTCTCTGCTGCTTAGTGGATCTAAACTTCTGAAACCAGTGACCTTGGAGTATTCTTAGGGGGCCAAGATCTGTAACAGAGATTGCTGTGAAGAATTGAAGTGCTTTGAGGAGTGTGTGTAAACTAATGGGATGGGAACAATTAGTTAAGCAGTTGCTAATCCCTTCCTCTTGCTGTGTCCCTCACAGCAGGTACAAGTCAGCAGGCCTGCTTGTCTGGGTGGCACAGCTCATTAGCGCTTCACACTGGGGCTCTGGTGACTTTAGCAAAGAAAAGCAATGGCAGCCAGTGGTTGTGAACTTTAGTTTCAGCAGGTACAGTCTCGGCTGTGGCTTGTCACTGAAAGTCACACAGCACGGCTGTGGCTGCTGAAACCGGATGGCTACCTCAGCCTGTTGAGGGTGAGGCAGAAAATAGGAAGGATATAGAAGAGCTCCTGAATATTATAGAGGTCCCTTATCTGTTGAAAGCATAACTTCCTAGCCTGTCACAAACTGTAACTCTTGCTTTGCCCTGGTAAATGTGGAGTACTTTGGAGCCATTGACTGGCTGTGGGACTCCTGTGTTGCAGAAGTGCAGTCAGTGACTAACAGATCAGCATGGATAGAAATCTCTTGCGCTATTTAAGTTTGCTTTGCTTATTTTCATGTGTGGAACTAAATGAGTGGCTGAAGTGTAGCCTGGTGTCTACCTTATTCAGTCAAAGCCCAGTGGAGCATGGTCTTGCCACAGAGCTGATGTGACTCACTGCACATCAAGGAGCTCCATGCTTCTCGAAAGACTGTGAATCTTTCTGTTAACTGGCATTTCCCAGCTACGTGCTTTCTAGCTGTGTGTAGATAAGGAGGCTCTGGCCAAGACTAAGCAGCTGCTTGTGGCTATGAGAGCAGTGGTTATATCCTGTTGAGTGTGAGAGTCGAGGTGAAACGCGTGCTCAGCAGTTCCGCGCCCTTCCTTGTAGGCAAGGAGAAATTATTTGACAGCTAAGCAAACTGTCACAAGAAAGAGAACGTTCCAGGAAGGGGTCAACAAAGAGGCCCTTGTCAGCAGTTTTGCCATTCAGTTTGATGTCAAACACACATGTAACGTGACGACTTCTCTGTGTAAGTTACCAAGAACATGCTTGAATTATCTTCCAGTGAAAAAATGTTATTAACCAGACTTTCATTTGCCATGTTGTAATGATTCATCTCAATGCTACGCAGATAAATGTTGTCACAGAATTTCGTGGTTCAGTACAGCCTACAATTGACTGAAGTATCCAGCCTCGAGTGAACTGAGTTCTTCAAGGCAACATCTCTCCTGAACAGAAGAGTTGCTGCTGTCTCTGGCAACCCATTTCATGGTTCTGCAATAACGGAGCAGCTACAGCACAGAATGCTTTCTTCTCAACGTGCTTTCAGGAGTCTGGTGTAACCGAACTTTTCAGCAGATGTTAGTGTAAAGTAACTTTAACTGTAAATTGCTTGTCTGAGCACAGACAGCAAGTTCTGCTTTCATATCTGCTTGAAAGCCAAGGAAGTGGTTTTTGTAGTATAATGTAGGAGTATCTTACGATTTCTTCATTTTTCAGTCTTTTAAACTTGGTCATGAATTGGTGAAACATAAAGGATCTAAATGAGGACAATATTAATTGTTTGAAGGAAGAGGATGATCTCTGTTGTTTGGAGGAAGAGGATGTAAGAGGAGCAGCAGTAGAAAATCTGCCATAAACCCCTTTACTCTTTTAGTTGTAGTGCAAACTCAGGAGTATGTCCATGGAAATAGTATTGAAATTTTCATAGTAAAAACCTCAAAAGAAATACTCCTGTTGTATTTTCTAGTAGTAATCTTAGTCTCTGTTTACTTGGCTGAGCTTTATAAACACTCCTGCCTGAACTTTAGCCTGCTTGGGGAAGGAAACAGCCTGTAGTACAGAGAACGATCTGCACCCCAGAGCTCTATGCATTGGGTCTGAGTGCAGCCAGAAGAAGTTACCATTAGCCTTAGCAGCTGAGCAAAGCAAGTGCCACTCTTCACTGGTGACAATCTTGTGTAATAACATGCAGAGATTGTCATGGTTGGAGCTGACTTCTTGTCTTGGTGCTTAAAGCAGACTTGCTTCATGCACTCGGATCCTTTGAGATTAAAAATGAAATGTTAGCAGAAAGAGCTTGTGTACTTAAAGACCCTACTACAGTCCTGCCCCCATCAGAAAGCTGCTCCAAGCTTTCTTCAGGGCTCCAGTGCTCATCTAAATGTTTTCAAAGAAAAATCTAGCCTTTGAAACTGGCCTGAAGTCTGAAAAGGACCATATCTTCCACTACTAACGAGGGTTGGATAGCTCAGACATGACAGCTAGCAGATGGCAATTTGATCATGATTAAGATAAATCTGTCTTGCAATATCTAAGCAACTTTGATGCAGTGGTTACATCCAGACCTCTCTAAGAGGTCTGCCATCTGCTAGGACTTGCTGCTTTGATTTTTTCTGTCAACAGTGTTTGGGTATAGTGCTGTGAGTGACTGCCAGGTGGAGTACTTGGCACTCTGAAACTGCCCTCCTCTACCAAATTAACAAGGAAATTGATTGCTTGAGAAATGATTTTGCATTTGTTAAGTGTGTAGCCCTAGCAAAAGGAAATGTTACATCCTAGTAATTCTCTTCAGCTCTACCAGATGAAACTTTTACATCTTCTAAACTTCTCTGCCTGCAGGAGTGTGACCAGGTTGTGTATCGCCCTGCCTAGCTGGTGTATAAATACCAGAGTTTCAGGCCCAGAGAATGCTGCCCAAATAAAGGTGTGAGAGGGAGAATTGAACTTAAATCTGAAATCTTCTAAGTGAATCCGTGTTGCTGAAGAATGTGTGCCAGGTTCTGTGGTGCTGAACCTCAAACACTGACTTAAAGCTGAGTAGAAGAGTTCTGCCCTGTCAAGGAGTTAGGGTTTGATTATCTTTTTTTTTTTGGTAGCTGCAGCATTAAGATGGTTTTCTCTTGGAGAAGCTGATAAAACTCTTGTCTTTCACTTGAAAGTTTCCTGGCTTTCTAGTTGGGTGGATGGATGTAGAGGGAGCTCTCTTTGAATGAAACTGTTCACTGTGATAAGTCACAGGCAGTGTCAGTATTCTGCCTTGGAAGAACAGCTTCAGCCAGTCAGTCATGGTAACTAGCTGGATGCCTCAAGAACTACATTTAAATTTGTTCTACTTCATCTTCTCTCAATCTTTTAGCTGGGTAGACCTTACCCAAAAGATTGGTGTTAACTCTTTGTAAGCTAGCTGTGAAATGAGCCCTTAAAAAGCCTGAGGATGATTTGGGTATTGTTTTGAATTGGACTGAAGAGCTGTCTTGGTGAAGTCCTCTCTTGAAAGAGCAAGGTAACTTCAATGAAGTGGTGTCTTTTAGGACAAAGGCATTAAATGCGGAGTGACCAGAGAACCATACACAAAAGTTGAATCGCCTTCTAGAAATCTCTTCCTTCAACAGAACCAAGGATCTAAAACTGACTTGTTTTTGAGTCGCAACCTTAAACTGTACCAAGATCTCTCCTGATTCATTGGGTGACAGAGATCATCCACTGAAGTGTCTTTTGGGGAGTTTGTTCTGTTATCTTGGTGTCCCATAGCTTAGATGTTACCAGTTCCTCACATGTGCTATCTGAAAGCCAGGGCAAAGGGGAAGTGGAGTAAAACACCCTCTTTATCAGAAACCGCACTAGGCAGGAACAGAGCAGCTGAGGTGCGGTCATCTTGGAGCTCATACAGAGCGTGGCTGATAAGAGCTTAGTGTTTTGTTTCAAATTGGTACAATAACAGTAAAATGGCTTTGAATGTCTGGCCCTTCTTGGGAGACCTTGGGCCTGAAGTTCAAACAGTCTCCCAGAAAGAAAAATATTTGAAACATTAAAAGTGATAATTCCTCTAAAGGTAGAAAACTGATCTTGAGTTCTTAAGGTACCCACAAGCTGGGTATCTGTATGTGGGGTGAAGTGACTGTTCTGCATTTCCACTGCTGAAAATGGAATAAACTGTTTCACTACTGACATCTTGTTGCAAACACAGTGAAATGCCATTAACTAAACTGTTTTGTTGCAAGTTGTACTAGAAACATAAAGGTAGACATTTTAAAGTTTACAGAAGCAGAATGTGGCTCAGCAGAAAAGGTGGTTTATTAATATCTTCTGTGTTTAGTATGGCTGTGGATAAGTAATTTCTGATTTCAGTAGTGTCCATAGCATGTGTTAGCACTGCCTCCTGGGTGGTATGCAGCCCTGTTGCTAGACAGGACTAGACTAATTGCTAGACAGGTAGCTTTTTTTAACTCTACACAGATAAAGATAAAGCTCAGACACCTCACATGTGGTGTTAAGCTTGAAATAGCGATGGCTGCCAAGCTCAATGGACTATGTTAGGGCTCTGGAAGCAAAGCTGGTGGAAGTGAGTACTGAAGCTGCAACTCTAGCACTGCTGCCAGGAGCAGGCAAGTTCAATGTGCCTTAAACCATATGAGGGAATCAAAAGTTAAGCTCTCAAAAGAGTAAATTGTAAGTGGATCTTGAAGACAAGGTACCAAGTGCTTGAATGCTGCGTGGCTTCTTTAGGAAGCCTGCTGTGCTTAATTGAAGATGGGCAAGAATGCCATTTTTGGGTAGTGTGATTGTATTGTCACAACAAGATATATGAAGAAAAGATATGATAGCATCTCTTGCGACTTTCACAAAAACTGTTCGTGGCTATACCAAGGTAGTTACTTAATGCTAAACCGTTTTTCTCTTTCAGCTCCAAAATCTGGGCATCAACCCAGCCAACATTGGGTTCAGCACTCTGACAATGGAGTCCGACAAATTCATCTGCATAAGAGAGAAAGTAGGAGAACAGGCTCAAGTGGTGATCATTGACATGAATGACCCCAGCAACCCTATTCGAAGACCAATTTCAGCTGACAGTGCTATCATGAACCCTGCCAGTAAAGTTATTGCATTAAAAGGTATGGAAGTCCTGATAAAGAAATACTTGAAGTGCATGGAGAGCTTTCTGTAAGACTAGTTTATGACTGATTTAAGTCTCTCAGGCAACTTATGTGGGAGGATTCCTTAACAATTTTCTGCAGCTTAATGGGAGCTTAAGTTTAATGTGTTCTTCAGTTCTTCTGAAGGTAGCTGGACAGTAAGTTTCAGTTAAGGCTTTCTGCTGTTTGTGGATTGCTAGAATGAATTTTTGCCTACAGCTTCTGAACAGAGAGAGCTGGAAGGACAGTTCAGGCTAGAGACTCCAGAAGTATCTTAAAAGTCTGGAATCATCTTAGAGGGAAGTGAGACCTCATCTCCTAAGCATATAAGGTCTGTCAGCTAAGCCTCTCATTACAGAGAGGAAAACCAAGCCTGGGAAGGAGGGGAAATATTCCTGCAGGCCTTAGATTGGCCTTGCCGGAAGAGGCCGGTGCACCAAGTTGTGCATACTTATTATATCTGTTGGTGATAAGGAAAGTAAAACTATGCAGTGAAGACTTGTTTAGTGAATAAAGCACAAGGTCAGCTAACTTGGTATCTCTGGTGATACAGAGAACTGGCATTCCCCTGGAATCTTCAGAAATGTTGATGTCTTTCCCCAGGAGGCCCAAGAAGCTCAAATACTGTCACTCCAGAATGCATATATTGCTAGTGGAAAGGATTATATGTATTCAGTGTTACTTAAGTTTGACTTTAATACTGTGCTACTGTTTTGTCACAACTTTAATGCTTTCTTGTGTGTGCAGATGGTGAGTTATTTCAGTTGTCTGTACTAATTCCTGTCCTGTCTTATGAAAAGAGAAAACAGAATCAAATGGCTTGGATCTATGGTGTACATGGCTGAACAGTGGTGTTAAGCAACTGAAAGCCTAAAATTCAGAGGTTTCTTCATGCCTTCTCAAACAAAGGAATCCTCAAGATTCAGAAAACTAATCCAATCAAGAACACTATCATAGTCTTGATACTAAGCTTTTTATAAACAGGACTGACCTTTTCGACTAAAGTCTAGTTTTTATTCTTAGTATGCCTTGCATAGCATGTACAGTAACTGTTACCTGAATGTCATCTCCCTTGACTCTGAAGCTGCAGCTGCACTAGATACGGAAACAAACTGCTAGACTGTAGCCTGAGTAACACTGTATTAGACTGTCTTCTCCAGACTCTGGAGAAACTCCTGACACTGCATCTTATGCCAATAGCTGAACTAATGATGGCTTCTAACTAAACTAGTACTTGGTGAGTGAAGGCACTTGCCCATATGGCATCGTGACTTTAGTGAGCTGCATTACAGTTGGTAACTGTAACAGGTATTCTGACCAGCACCTAGTTTCACATGATTTTTAATATTCCTCTTTGGCTACACTAGCATGCACTTAAATAGCTGTCTCCTAAAGCTAGTACAAGTTGGTCAGAAACTTCCTTATCTGCAGGAAAAAGTAACTTCTTACATGCCACTGCACTGTTAAACCTCTAGTAGAAGTGACTGCAGGCGGCTCTTCAGGATGTATGTATGCACTGTTCTGTGTAATGCAGATGACTTTTCCTCTTACCTTCTAGAGCTTGTGTTGGTCTCTAGATTTGTTTCCTTGCATAGTTTTAGTCTGTTTTGCAGCCGGTAGCTCTGTGTACCCCATTAGTGCAACCTGAGGGTTTTGGTTAATAAGTCTGAATTACGAAAACCCTCTGCCAGCTTGACTGTTCCGTGTTGTGGTTTTTTTATACTTAAAACAGATGTGGGCACAGTTTTCTAATTGCACTGGCACAGCTCTCCTCACAACTTTTGAGAGATTCGGCATTATTGTAACGTAGTTTTGATGTACGTGAAGTATCATACAGTTTGTTTGTGTAGCTGAAGCTCTTGTCTCCTACCAGGTTGTTTTCCACATCCGTTTGATTGCTCAGTAGTGTCAAGTTGGTCAAATTAGCTCTGGGAGGGTGGTCTGGTTAAAAGTAATAGCTGATCACTGAAGATACTGCCAGTATATAACAGTATCTTCTTAAAGGAACTTTTGAGGGTTTGGTGTCATAGTGCAGCTCTTCTACTTTTAACCAGTGCTTGAAGTAATGAGTGGAAACTGCAGCCTGGCTAACAATGTTTTGTTTTCTAGCTGGAAAAACACTTCAAATATTTAACATTGAAATGAAGAGCAAAATGAAGGCCCATACAATGACAGATGATGTCACCTTCTGGAAGTGGATCTCTCTGAATACTGTTGCCCTTGTAACGGATAATGCTGTCTATCATTGGAGTATGGAGGGGGAGTCGCAGCCCGTGAAAATGTTTGATCGTCATTCTAGTCTTGCTGGCTGCCAGATCATCAACTACCGTACTGATGCTAAACAGAAGTGGCTACTGCTAACTGGCATATCTGCACAGGTACTTTACCACTAGGCAGTGCTGTGGGAGGCCCAGAGCTTGTCTTGTTTCCTCCTTTTTTAGGACCAGGGCTGATCTGTTTGTTTTCTTTACCAAAACATTATTTGGAATATAAATGCTTGTCTTGATCTTCAAGTAACAAACTTAAGCAAAACTGAAAATCTTACAGTAATGGTATAAACACTAGTACAAGGTTAAGAGTTTTAAGTGATGCCTTTGTCGGAGAAAGCATGGCATGGTACTTCAGCTTGATATGACAGCATATGTACCAACACTAACTTAAGTGAAATTACTGGCCAAGTGCTTGTTATTCCTAACTCTTTTTCTGTCTTCTCTAGCAAAATCGTGTTGTGGGAGCAATGCAGCTATATTCTGTAGATAGAAAAGTGTCACAACCAATTGAGGGACATGCAGCTAGCTTTGCACAGTTCAAGATGGAAGGAAATGCTGAAGAATCCACTCTCTTCTGTTTTGCAGTAAGAGGGCAAGCTGGGGGTAAGGTAAGACTTGGTTCTAAACTTGCTGTAATGTTTAATGACTCATTCATACCTGTGTCCAGGAAAACAAGTGTGTTTTAATGCACAAAGTTGCCTTTAGGAAAAAAGTAAAGGACTGATGTAGATCGTGATACTATGTAACTAATGTGAGTGAAAACTGGTGCTACAGAGCTTCACAACAGGGACTACCTGATGGAGCAGGAGTCTGTTTCAATTTATGAAGTGAGGTAGCATGTCATGACCAGCCTAAATAGTTGCTCAAAGCATGTGACTCAGCTTCACAGACTAAGCCTAAGGGAAAAGCTGTTTTAATCTTTCTTTGATGCTTATCCCCCGTATCAGACTTAATTTATTTCCAAATTATGGGATGAAAAATGTTAAACACTAGTGTTACAAGGCTAACCAGTGGTCTGATACTAACAGTGGAATTATGTGAGCTACTTTGTGACAGATCAAACAAAGTAACAGCAAAGCTAGATTTAGAGAAACACCTTCAGAACTGTCTTTGTAGAATGTTCACCAAGTTAAGAGTATAAAGTGACCTAACTAAATCCTTGAACTGCTCCATAGCTGGGGGAAAGAAAGATCATGCTTAACAGTTCCCCTCATCTGTGGTACATGAATACAGTGTGTCACACCTTTAGCCAGTGAAAATATTTAGGAAGAATGACAATTTATCTTTGTATAAGCTTGGTATTAAGGCTCAGCAGCAAAAGAATTGCTGTATCTTCATTGAATCTATTATGTGAATTAAATACAAGAACTAACAGACTAATCTTATCTATTGCACAGTTGCATATCATTGAAGTTGGCACACCACCTACTGGGAATCAGCCGTTTCCAAAGAAAGCAGTGGATGTCTTCTTTCCTCCTGAAGCACAAAATGACTTTCCTGTTGCCATGCAGGTATGAGGGTCACAGTCAAGCCCAAGAACAAGTCTGTAGCTTCTTGTGGTGGATGTGACACTGTAACAGGGCACTGACAGCCAGGTGGTCAATATATAGACCTGAGGCTTGGCATTAAACTGGTGCGATTTCTGCTGCTTCAGTAGTGTTGAAGTAAAGTTGGAGGCTGAAGAAGCATTCAAAGGCAGCTTGTTCTTATTTATGGAACAAATATCCATCTATATTTGTCTTTCAGGCTCTTAAAGCGTAATTCTGCTGCAATAGTACTGAAGTGTATTAAGTAAAAAAATGCAACAGCGCTTCTAGTTGTTCTGAAATGGCATAGCTGTCTACTGATTCTTAGAAGCACTCATTTTATCTAATAACAAATTTTATTAATCTGTTCCTGTTTTGCAGATCAGTGACAAGCACGATGTGGTGTTTCTCATAACAAAATATGGCTATATACACTTGTATGACCTGGAAACGGGCACCTGTATCTACATGAACAGAATCAGTGGAGAAACCATATTTGTTACTGCACAGCATGAAGCAACAGCTGGAATTATTGGAGTAAACAGAAAGGGACAAGTAAGGAAGCTTGGCCTGGAAACCACTTGTTTAGCTAATCCCTCTAGCCCTTAATGATACACTGTAGTGTATCAATGTCTTAAAGTTTCCAGAAATTACAAGATACAACAGAATGGGGGATATGGTAGTATTGGATAGCTGAACAGGAGTGCAGCATGTCCGATTTCTGGTTTCTTCTACAATTCAAGCTCTGATTGCATAATTGTGGGAGACTTATAATGGCAGTTGGTGATCTAAACACTGTATTACTGTTGAGGATGGAACTAGAATATACTTTGCTTTTGGGAGCAGATTATACCCTCTTGCAGAGCACATGCTGATAAAGTCTTAAATTTGTTAACTTGGAACTCTCTGTTCAGAAAATGTCATGTCTGACAGTGTTCTAAAGTCTTAAATTTGTTAACTTGGAACTCTCTGATCAGAAAATGTCATGTCTGACAGTGTTCTGAGCCGCAGAACTATACTATATTTCCATACACCTTTAACCTAACCTCCCTAACGTTCTATGATTCTGTGATTCTGTTCTGAGCCCCAAAGAAAATTTGCTACTGTATTTCCATACACCTTTAACCTAACTAGGTTAAACCAGTCTACTAACATTGTACAGCTATGCCTTTAGACTGAATTGATGTCAAATATTGTTGCCTGTTGAGCATGAGTAATACAGATCAAAAGATTTGTTCCTAGTTCATCCTCCAGGACTGGTTACTTAAGACACCAAGTACAGGTTACAGAAAGATGGTGTTCGTACCTGGATATCTGACCTCTGTTTAAACTGTTAATCATCTGCCTTGATGCAGTAACTGGATGGTAGAGGTTCTTTTTATCAGGAGTTCTGTTTCTTACATAAAGTGGCAAGACTTTGCAGTTATCAAGGATGAAAAGCCTTTCCATGTATGCCATAGCTTTCCTTTTAGAGATTAGGTTAGCCCTTGGGTCCTTTCTTATATTTGAACTAACTGGAAGTTTTCCTTGATAATTTTTTCAGGTGCTCTCAGTATGTGTGGAAGAAGAGAATATTATTCCCTATATCACAAATGTGCTGCAGAATCCTGACCTAGCTTTACGAATGGCTGTCCGCAACAACCTGGCAGGTGCTGAGGAACTCTTTGCCAGAAAATTCAATGCACTGTTTGCACAAGGGAACTATTCGGAGGCAGCAAAAGTGGCAGCTAATGCCCCAAAGGTAACGGACCAATATTCAGAATAGTACTGAATTCTGCTGGCTTAAGCTTCTTGCTTCAGGAAATCTTGCAGATTTTTCTAAGTGGAAAGACTAAATCTTTTCACTGCTCTTGTCCTAATGTAGTACTTCTTAACATACCTGTGAAGAAACTGTGTGCTGAGAGTACTGATTGTACTGGAAAATCTTAAAGCTTGCATGAAGCCCACAGAGGGGGAGAAGAATAAATGATAGCTATGAAGCTTAGTGTTCATGGTATTTATCTTTATTGCTCCAATGATTAAAAAAGTCTCTCTGAAAAGACACCCTCCAGCTGAGGCTGCACCTGGAAACAGGACAAAAAGGACAGATTAGGAGCAAAGATCAGACTAAATTCAGATGAGAGGAACTTGCTTGCAAGGACAAGGAAGGATGTCTTAATTCTTCAAGACAATCCTCTGAACTTAAATCTGCATTGCTATTGAAACAAGTCTAGTAAGCTACTATTGCACATCTGTCAAAACATCTCAAAGGCAATGTCTGAGCTGGTGTTCAGCCATGCTGCTTCTGACTTATTCTGGGCTGGCAAAATATGTTGCTGTAGCAAGCATTTCTGACTTCAGCTTTCTGGAGGAACTCTTGCCAAGCCACAGCAGCAGAACAGGAAACTGAAGTGCATCTCTATTTCTAACAGGGAATCCTGCGTACTCCAGACACCATACGCCGGTTCCAGAGTGTTCCTGCTCAGCCAGGACAGACTTCCCCTTTACTCCAATACTTTGGTATTCTGCTTGACCAAGGGCAGCTGAATAAGTACGAGTCGCTGGAACTCTGCAGACCAGTGCTTCAGCAGGGACGCAAACAGCTCTTGGAAAAATGGTTAAAAGAAGATAAGGTAAATTTGGGGTGATACCTTTAGAGCCCTGGAGGGATTTAACTGCCTGACAGCCTTCCCTCCCCCTGCTCCAAGAAAAACTGGGCAACTCATCAATGCGCTAGGGTGATCAAACAGTTGAGCAACAGGCATTTGCTTTTCCTGTAACTGACCCATATTACTGCAACATGATCAAATACTCCAAGAGCTTCACTCCTTCTACTTAAAATTACAGCAGGGTGAACTTAGTATGGAAAGCTTCTGAGCTGTTGCTGTTCTTTCCCAAATCACTTCAGGCTTCTTTGAATACTGAAGTGCATATACTTAGAGCTCTGGCCACACTCCTGTAATTAGTTAAAGAAACATGCTGATACAATGTATTGCCTGATTCTTTTTACCTCTATAAATGCATTTCTGGTTCCTGTAGAACAGCATAAAGAACAGAGCCCACTGTATCACTGCTGAAAGAGTCAGATAATGCTATCGAGCTTATTTCTTTTTCTAAGAGAAGTCCAAAAAGAAGACAAATGAGGAAGAAGGCAGTAGTGTGTTTCAGCATGGCACTATCAGGATGGACTGACTACTTATATCTTTCAACAGCTGGAGTGCTCGGAGGAGCTGGGAGACCTTGTGAAATCTGTAGATCCTACACTAGCGCTTAGTGTCTATCTGAGAGCCAATGTTCCAAACAAAGTCATCCAGTGTTTTGCTGAAACTGGACAAGTCCAGAAGATTGTTTTGTATGCTAAGAAGGTGAGAGGAAATTCAGTCTGTCTTATATTTAACAATCACTAGTGTATATTCCAAAGTAAGTGGCTAAAAGTAATTTTTGGGGGATCTCGGAGCCTGAGTAGTACCTATTTTGGCCTAAAGTTTTGTTATGAATAATTACCACCAGATATGATACGTGCATCCTTTCATACTTCCCTATGTAGCCTCTTCCAAATGAGGAAATCTTGAGTGGGGTGTGTAAGCTACTGACAGTAGCTTTTACTGAGCTCTGTATTTAACAAGGCGCTTGCTGAATTATTACTTTTTATCTCTTCAGGTTGGATATACTCCAGACTGGATTTTTTTGCTGAGGAATGTAATGAGAATCAGCCCTGATCAAGGACAGCAGTTTGCACAAATGCTTGTTCAAGATGAAGAGCCTCTTGCAGACATAACACAAGTAAATAACTTCATTGCTGTCAAATATTAACTTTAAGGCCTTAAATTGGTAAGAGGAGCCATACTCTTGCCATCAGAGATTTTTAAACTACGAGTTTGGGTCTACCTTACCAGGGCAATGCTGGTTTTTTGCTTGGTTTTAAAAACACTAAGTGGCAGCTTAGTGCAGTGCTAGGATAAACAGTTTAGCTTTGAAAGCTGCGCTTGGTGTCACTTTGTTTAAATATGCTTCCAGTTCCTAATCAGAAGTGTTATTTTTTATTTTTTTTTCAGATTGTGGATGTCTTTATGGAATATAATTTAATTCAGCAATGTACAGCCTTCTTGCTGGATGCACTGAAGAATAATCGTCCCTCCGAGGGTCCACTGCAAACACGTTTGCTTGAGATGAACCTCATGCATGCACCTCAGGTATGCTTCCAGAGTTATTAGATCAGGCTTGTCTGTAGCTGGACCAGCCACTGCCTTGTGGTCCATATCAAATGCTAGTGCTAATGTTTAGGAATTAAATGAAGCTTTTCAATATTCCTTCTAGGTTGCAGATGCTATCCTGGGAAACCAAATGTTTACTCATTATGACCGGGCTCACATAGCTCAGCTGTGTGAGAAAGCTGGCTTGCTGCAGAGAGCACTTGAACACTTCACAGACTTGTATGACATCAAGCGCGCAGTAGTTCACACTCATCTTCTCAATCCTGAGGTATGAGATCAAATATCCTGAATCTGGCAAAAGTCAGGCAGTTAATAATTGCTTTCAACATTTGACATCTGAGTGTAGAGTGTTCTACTTGGGTCTAAAATGGCTTATGTGTCTTTGCAGTGGTTAGTGAATTATTTTGGTTCCTTATCGGTAGAAGATTCTCTGGAGTGTCTGCGTGCTATGTTGTCTGCTAACATTCGTCAGAACCTGCAGATCTGTGTCCAAGTAGCTTCAAAATACCATGAACAACTGTCAACACAGTCACTTATTGAGCTGTTTGAGTCTTTCAAAAGCTTTGAAGGTAAGTTTATGCTCTTGCCTCTAGCAAAATGAGCTAGTGCTCACTTCATCACACATGTGTATGTGACGGACTGTCTACCTGCTGAAATCCAGAAAGCTGTATTGAACTTTGAAGTACCTAGGCCTCAATGTTGTCTCAAAACTTGATTAAGTGACATGGCAGTCACTTGTCTAAAGGAGTCAAGTATTATATGGCATCAGCTTCAAGTGAACTCAAACTGTGCATTGTGACAAGCAGCTTTTGCACTGCATGCTTGTTTTAGTGAAAGATATTGATAGTAGCTTATGGGAATAACAATTTTTGTTTTCTAAACTCTTTCTTGCCTCCTGTTTGGAAGGCACATGTTGAATGTCTTAAAGCTGACCTGTGGCAATTGATGATGATACCTCAGTATTTATCAAAGTTGCATATAACACTTTAGTCTGTGTAATACATGAGGATCAACAGCAGGCTGAACTCAGCTAGGACAATCTCATCTTTGTAAAACAATTAAAGTACTCGAATCTTCTTTTCAGTTTTGTAAACTTCTGCGGTAGTCAGATAAAAATTTTCATGTAATTATAACTTTGAAATCCAGCTTAAAAGCTAATATCGATCCAACTCAGTTGCTTTAGCAGAATAATATGTTGATTGTTTCCCTTCAGGTTTGTTTTATTTCCTGGGCTCTATTGTAAACTTCAGCCAGGATCCAGATGTGCACTTCAAGTATATTCAGGCTGCTTGCAAGACTGGACAAATTAAAGAAGTGGAAAGAATCTGCAGGGAAAGTAACTGCTATGATCCAGAACGTGTTAAAAACTTCCTGAAGGTAATGTTTGGGTAGCACTGGACTATCTTGGCTTGTTTGAGGTTCTGATAAAAGATGGTGTGTGTCACCAGTGAGATGAGTCAGCTCTGTGAAAATAGAGATGAATCTCAACCTTTACAGTTAAGGATCCATTTGTCCTCTTACACCAGAGATATCTAGCACATTACCAGGCTCCCAATAGAGCCTGAAACAGTATCTAAAAAAATGGAGAACCTGTTAGATCAATTCCTTAGTGCTCTTGTTAAGGTTAAACTGACTTGACCTGTTGAACTTTTGATAACAGCACCAGCTCATCTAGAACATGTTACAGATGTCTGCTGTAAAGTAGGAAACGGGAAACTTGAAGGTTGATAATAACCATAATGCCAAATGAGTTCATAACTTAATGCTTATTTACAGTGTAAGTGGCTTCAACTGAGCAACTACAGAAACAACAAATGAACAGTGTAAATTAACTTCATAAATGCTTTCAGGTTTCAAGGTTGATCTATCTCACTTATCTTACTTGTACACACTTTACTGAAACTTCAGCCAGGTGAACTGCAGTTCAGCTCCGCTAGGATATATCTGTCACTGTAAATACATGCTAAATGACTGTTACTGCTAGAGCATTGCTGATGCATTTCTGAAGAGTGGAAAAAAATAGTGTGCTCCAAGCTCAGATTCTGTATCCTGTTGTTAGTGCTGAGCTTATTGACAAATGTAACATTGCTAGAAATATCTGAGAAACAGTGTGGGAGGGGAAAACTTTATCTGGGAACATTTCCTGCCTTCATGTTTGTCAGTTACCTAGCATAGTCTTAGATTTTGCTGATAATATCTGAAGATGGCAAAACTCTTCAAATGAGAATTCTATAAAAATAACCTGGTGTCACTGAGGTGTAAGGTATGTAAATTGATCAAGCCACCTAAGATAAGTTATCAAGCTGTCAAATTCCTGATGAAAGCTATTGTTTTTTGTGCTGTTCCATGTCTGGAATGTGCAGGACATGTACCAGGTAAATCTCCCAGTACAGGCCTCCCTGTGTACAGTTCTTAAGTGTAATTTATATGTAGGATTATATTCTGGGATGTGCATGTTTGAATAAGTGATCTGAAATATGCATCCGGAATACTGTTGGCCACATAGACTGAGCTTCTGTACTGTAACCTTTGTAATCTTATGCTGAAAGTTGGAATGCTTTTAGGTAACTAATCTGATTAGCAATTTAAGTAGTACTGCTACTAGCTTGATTCTTACTGTTCTCTAAATCCACAGTTAGAAAGTATCACCAGACACATGGCACTTGAAGTCAGTTCTGTATATTTTTACATTATGATCGATAACTTAATGAAGTCTTGGTTAAATACTTTGTGAAATCCCAGAGTGCTAATCCTGCACACCAACCACCAGTGGCAACCAAAAGTGCTATCTATAGCTTAGGCTTGTAATAGTTGTACTGTGTTGTAAAACTTCGTAGACTCTGCCATGCAAAGGAACAGGGTTAAACTTCAGAAAGCTTCTTGCTGTAGGCCCTGAAGCGGGTGTGAATACTCCTACTTGCTACATACTGCAAACAATTGGTTGTACAATAAGATGTCATTATTTTGTTGACTGAGTTTTGGCTTTCCAAATTCAGCTGCTTTATCAGTTTAAGTGACTGTATTTGTCTGCTTTAGCCCAAGATCAAAACGAAATCACTGAAGCTCTTCTCTTTCTAGGAAGCTAAGCTCACTGACCAGTTGCCACTCATCATTGTATGTGATCGCTTTGACTTTGTCCACGACTTGGTGCTGTACTTGTATAGAAATAATCTCCAAAAATATATTGAGATTTATGTACAGAAGGTAAGTTACAATTTGACATGTGGTTTTAATGAGTCAAACTGATCAATCTTTCTAATATTATATGCAACTATAGGCATTGTTTGTAAGTGCTCTGCGAACAGCCTTATCGTTGACTGATAAATTTAAGTACTTATCAGTGGTTTCTGGTAATTTAGTGTTTGCCTGAGTCAGACCTCTTATTCTTCAGTCAAGCTGAGAAGTAACTTCCACTAATGTGCCTCTTGAAGGAGAAAGACTTGGTAGAATAACTTTGGAGTTCTTAGGGTAATTTAAACTTCTAGCATTTTAGGAGGGAAGAGAGTTCTCTTTTATACTTCCTGCAAGGACGTATTGGCTTGTTCAGGAGCATTTCCTATGGGGATTGACCATTAGTGAGCCACTGAACTGTGTTCTGAACCCCTGTTGACTGAAGAATTAACTTTCGAGTTTGTGCAGAACGTTAGGAAGCTGGGAGCAAAGACAGGAAGATGAGGTCAATCTTAACAAGCAGCCTTTGTGTGTACTTCTAGGAATAAGTATTGCCTGCCTACACTGTGTGACAACACACTGACTTCTTTAAATGATCCTGTTTAGGTGAATCCAAGCCGTCTGCCTGTTGTTATTGGGGGACTGCTTGATGTGGATTGCTCTGAAGATGTGATAAAGAACCTTATCCTTGTAGTGAGAGGTCAATTTTCGACTGATGAACTTGTTGCAGAGGTTGAGAAAAGAAACAGGTATTAAACTTCTACAAGTCTCTTAAGACTGCCAGACTGGTAATGGTTATACTGCTCGCCTGTCAACGCGTGTCCTCATTACACAACTAAAGCTGGTGTTGAAGCTGCCACTGGGAAGCAAGCGGCAAAAGTCTGCTTTACTTCTTGGCTGATGTGGGCATATCCCTTAATCAGCCTCTGAATAATGAGTCTTTGGAATGTGATGCTCTTCATAGTGTCAAAAAGTTACAGCATTATAATAATGAACCAGAGTGCAGGTGAAAATCAAGTACTATAACTCTGGTTTAGTTATCCACTCTATCCTAGACTGAAGCTGATTTCTATAGCGAAGGAACTGTGCAAGAGCATACTTGCTTTTTCCCTCAACCTCTCTAATGTGAAAACCACTTCCTTCTAGGCTGAAACTGCTTCTACCCTGGCTGGAAGCAAGAATTCATGAGGGTTGTGAGGAGCCTGCAACTCACAATGCACTGGCCAAAATATACATTGATAGCAACAACAACCCAGAAAGATTTCTGCGTGAGAATCCATATTACGATAGTCGCGTTGTTGGCAAGTACTGCGAGAAGAGGGACCCTCATCTGGCCTGCGTCGCATATGAGCGTGGACAGTGTGATTTGGAACTTATTAATGTATGTATGCCAAGGCAGCTGACTTACGGGTTAAGTTCTAACCTAAGTATTGTGGGATAAGTATTCAGGTTTGACTGACAAAAGCATTTCTTTCCTAAGAAGTATTAAGCTAGGAACTGCTCACTTCTAATAGTGTAGGTAGCTATTTAATCTCCCTCTGCAACTTAATGAGACATGGGAGACTCCCCTGAACATCCTAGAATGGGAGGCTAATGGAAATAGCAAAGCCTGAGATTTGCGGAGTTGGCCTACATGATCTTTTGAGGTCCCTTCCAACTCCTAACATTCTGTGATTCTGTGAGATTTCTAGTCTGCATCTCAGGCAGGCTTATTTGATGTTGTAATACAATCGCCTCATCCACTCTAAGCTCAATACATGTGACTTCACTCTGAATTAACTTTGCCTTTCACTAGGTGTGCAATGAGAACTCCCTCTTCAAAAGTCTTTCCCGCTACTTAGTTCGTCGTAAAGACCCTGAACTGTGGGCCAGCGTGCTACTGGAAAGCAACCCTTACAGAAGACCGCTAATTGACCAGGTATAACTGACAAAATGTTAAAAGCCTTTGCTGTCCTAACTTGACTTGCTAGTATCTGACAAAGCTGATTTGTCAATGGCTTCACTTTGCCTACAGGTTGTACAGACTGCACTGTCGGAGACACAGGACCCTGAAGAAGTCTCTGTTACTGTAAAGGCCTTCATGACTGCAGATCTTCCTAATGAGCTTATTGAACTGCTGGAGAAAATAGTTCTTGATAACTCTGTGTTCAGTGAGCACAGGTGTGTAAAGTCAAAACCTAAGTCACAGGAAACTTGAAATTACACCTCGTGCAGGTGTTAAATTGCTGTAATGTGGAACAGCAAATAAACTAATACCCTCTCCAGAAGGGAGGGTGAATTTCTTGATCATTACTTCATATATACTAATATTTTTCTTTCTCTACTAGGAATCTGCAGAACCTTCTCATTCTTACAGCTATTAAGGCTGATCGCACCCGTGTCATGGAATACATCAATCGCCTGGATAACTATGATGCTCCAGACATAGCTAATATAGCTATCAGCAATGAGCTTTTTGAGGAGGCATTTGCTATCTTCAGGAAGTTTGATGTCAACACATCAGCTGTACAGGTATCTTAAAATCTCAGTCTGTAATAACTCCGTATGCATCCTCTCCCAGGGGCTTTGCTGTTAACTTGTGACTTCAGTACTTAACACCAATTAGCAAAGTGACCAAAGCTGCTCAGTGTCTTGTCTTATGAAGAACAAACATTGTATTTTTGAACCCTCTAGTAAGTGAAACTTCATAAGCATAAACTCACCCATGCTGCTTGGGTTGTATAGGGTAGTCCCTATTTTAAAGGCAACTGTGGATCCGTTGAAGAACTAACATAAAACACAGCTCAGTGTTTTGTAAAACTGACCTTTATAGATAGTGGCTGACCATGGTAACCTTTTCTTTAGGTATTAATAGAGCACATTGGAAACCTGGATCGTGCGTATGAATTTGCTGAACGCTGCAATGAGCCTGCTGTGTGGAGTCAGCTGGCTAAAGCACAGCTTCAGAAAGGGATGGTAAAGGAAGCAATTGACTCGTATATTAAAGCAGATGACCCTTCCTCGTACATGGAAGTTGTTCAAGCTGCCAATGCCAGTGGTATGATTAAGTTTTGTTTAAGTCTTTGTTGGTGTTGCTTAGTTCTCTTGTGTGGTCCATTGCTCAAACTGCAGTTCTGCCAAACCTGTATCTTGATGCAAGTAGAGAAATCTGGTCCTTCAAAGACTGCCCTAAATGAGAATGGGAGAGGATAGCATGTTCCATTTGCAGATAATCAGTTGTCCTGTGACTACTTTCTTTAGGTAGCAGGAGGCTTCTGTCAGAGCAGTTGATACTAAGGACATCTTTGCATAAAGTTAAATACCACAGTTTACTTAATTGTAAGATTATTTTGGTGGTCTAATGTAGCACATGTAGCATGAAGGCTAGTTTTGATTGTTGAGGAATAGCTGTAGAAAAAATTGTCACGCTTGGTTGAGCTGGTAGCATAGCTTAAGCATGAATGTCCTCAATGACAGAAAGTAAGCATTCTGAACTCTGTTTTGTAGGAAACTGGGAAGAACTGGTGAAGTATCTCCAGATGGCACGCAAGAAGGCCCGGGAGTCATATGTAGAAACGGAATTAATCTTTGCTCTTGCTAAAACAAATCGTCTGGCAGAGCTAGAGGAGTTTATCAATGGACCCAATAATGCACATATTCAGCAAGTGAGTGAGACTGAGTTTCAGTTTTGCTGAATCACAGCAGCAGGTTCCTTAGGCCTTGCTGACTATAGAGGGGTGTTGGGACTTCTGTCTCTTTGGATCTTTAGACAGATTTTGAACTTTAAATGCATTTCCATTTTGATAGTGGCTTGAAAGCTACACATTTTATGTAAGCCCTTGATTGAAAAGCTGCAAGAATAACTTGGTTTTTCTCTCCTGTAGGTTGGTGATCGCTGTTATGATGAAAAGATGTATGAAGCAGCCAAGCTATTGTATAACAACGTGTCCAACTTTGGCCGTTTAGCCTCGACTCTAGTTCACTTAGGTGAATACCAGGCAGCTGTGGATGGGGCTCGGAAAGCAAACAGTACTCGCACATGGAAAGAGGTAAACTGACCGATAGAATAAACTAAGGGGCTTCAAAGCCTCTTCAGAAGTTTTGGTTATAAGCAACAATACAATTGTCAATTCCAGGTCTGCTTCGCTTGTGTTGATGGAAAAGAGTTCCGCCTGGCCCAGATGTGTGGACTCCACATTGTGGTGCATGCTGATGAGTTGGAAGAGCTAATCAACTATTACCAGGTAATTAAACCAGCTCCTGTTGTACGGTCAAAGTCTTAAATTCTTTCATGACCGCTCTGTCCAAAGCTGGAAACTTAAGTTGGTTCCTAATGTGAAACATCTGTCTTTATCTCTTAGGATCGTGGCTACTTTGAAGAGCTGATCACTATGTTGGAAGCAGCACTTGGACTTGAGCGGGCACACATGGGGATGTTTACAGAGCTAGCAATTCTCTACTCCAAATTCAAGCCACAGAAGATGAGGGAGCACTTAGAGCTGTTCTGGTCCAGAGTCAACATCCCCAAGGTGAACGTCTGAGGCCTTAAATTTAATTTAAAGCACATCTTTTGGGATTGTCTGTGCTCCAGCCTTTGCAATAGTAGCTCACGAGACTATTAGCACTGGAGCCTGAGCACTGATGGACACTGATGGCAATATATGTTAACTAGAATTTCTAATATGCCTTTTGCTTAGGTTCTGAGAGCTGCAGAACAAGCCCATCTCTGGGCTGAGCTGGTGTTCTTGTATGATAAGTATGAAGAATATGATAATGCCATAATCACAATGATGAACCACCCAACAGATGCCTGGAAAGAAGGCCAGTTCAAAGATATCATCACTAAGGTATTACTTTCCTAGTGAAAGAACGTAAATTTTTGCTATGTGCACTTTAGATCTCTTCCTTCACTAGTAACCTGCTTAAAATTCAAAGTTCTTGATATTGCCACGTAATTTCAAAGCGAGTCAACTACAGTAACTAAAGAGATTCCTAAAGACAAGAATGAGTCTTAGATGGGTGGCTCAGTTGTGCTGGATTATTTAAGGTTGTCTGTATTTTACTTGGATTCCTCTACAATCAAGCTTCTGTTCTGAATGTGCATCTTTACTTATCTCTAGGTGGCCAATGTGGAGCTGTATTACAAGGCCATTCAGTTCTATTTGGAGTTCAAGCCTCTGTTGCTCAATGATCTGCTGATGGTGTTATCCCCTCGGCTCGACCACACTCGTGCTGTCACCTTCTTCACAAAGGTAATTTTTCTACTATTCAGGTCAAAGAAAAAGTTGCAACTGGAAAAGCATTTAGCTGTAGTAGCTACTTCACTGCCTCACAGGGAAGATGCTAAAGACCTCTACAGTAAGTTATCTTGACTTAAATTTTATCTGTCCGATTCCTTGAAGGTTAAACAGCTGCCACTGGTTAAGCCGTACTTGCGCTCTGTTCAAAATCACAACAACAAATCAGTGAATGAGTCCCTGAACAACCTCTTCATTATTGAAGAAGACTACCAGGTCAGTCTTGCCTTGAAATAATAATACTACCTGGAACACATCTATCAACTTATATGTTGTATATGCTTCGTAATAGAAGCAGCTATTCCTGGATTTGAAAATTCTGTTCAAGTTGGTTTCTGTGTCAGTATTAACCTAATATTCTGGGTGTGTGTTTAGTGTTTAGAAACACAGGTTTTTCTCTTGCTTTCAAAAGATTTTACCTGCTTGCTGTTAGCTTGCATCCCTTAAGTATGTGTTCTTTGCTACTTCAAACTGAACTAGTGGTGACTAGCCAGGGATTAAGTGGAGAAATGTTAGTGGCTTTGCGGGAGCTTTTTTGGCCATTCCTATTGGGGATAGACTGGCTGCTTCATTGTAAGTGTGACAGATCAGTTACTATTAAAGGCAAGCAGTGGGTGCTAAGGGAAGAACTCACAGAACTCATCGTAGCTCACAGTTATGATGTCCAGCTGTTCTGCTGTTTTGGAGAACAGCTGTCTGGTATTCAGAGTCTCAACCTCAGCAATCACTACTGAAAAGTACTAACTAGAATACCCTAAACTCCATGTGTGTTGCACATCAGCTTCTCAAAAGAAAATAAAATACCTCTGCAGGTGTGGCTAGAATACTTTGTCCTCCTAGAAGTAGGCATGCAGAACTAAAGATGTATGGAAAATGTTTGCATTTTAGCGGATGCGGTTGTACATGTGAGGTGTGAATAACTCTTTTCTATTTAACTCAGGCTCTTAGGACCTCTATAGATGCTTATGACAACTTTGACAACATTTCTCTTGCTCAACGTTTGGAAAAACATGAGTTAATAGAGTTCCGAAGAATTGCTGCGTATCTCTTCAAAGGAAACAATCGCTGGAAACAGAGTGTAGAACTCTGTAAGAAAGACAGACTGTACAAGGTAAGACCACCAGGCAGGTCTGCTTTAGCATACTTGGCTTGTTGGGAAACACTGTCACTTTCTGATAAAGCTGCATTTTTGTGGATGCCACTAGGTGGTGCCTGTGGCTAATCTGGCAAATCTTGCTTCAGAGTGGCAGTAGACAGACAGACAGATTTCTTGGAAAACAGGTTATAGAATCCTCCTCTCTGCTAATGTCAGTGATAGATGGCAGCTTAGTTAAATATCACATACATGTGAGGTACTGCGGCACCTCGGGCTAAACAGACTCTCTCCTGTTGTAGGATGCAATGCAGTATGCTTCAGAATCCAAAGATACTGAATTGGCAGAAGAGTTGCTGCAGTGGTTCTTGCAGGAGAACAAGAGAGAATGCTTTGGTGCTTGTCTCTTTACCTGCTATGATCTCTTGAGGCCGGATGTTGTCTTGGAAACGGCGTGGAGGCACAACATCATGGACTTTGCCATGCCATACTTTATTCAGGTCATGAAGGAATACTTGACCAAGGTAAGAGCAGATGCTTCTCCAACACTGAAAAGCTTGTTAGTCACTGTGGTGTATGCCTTGAGACTGTCTGCTTGCTACTAACATTGATATGGGCTTTGTCAAATGTCTGTCTGTCCACATCCACACTTATTTTTCAGTCCATCTGGGGAGAGACTTCGCCCTCTAAGAGACTGAAACACTTGCAGGCTCCACCCACTCTACCAATTACAGAACCTACATCAGTAGTATTTGCCTGACCACAGGCAGTGTCTTAAAGTAGTTCGAGGATTGAGGTTTTCATATGCTGTTTCAGTCAGGAATCTCAGCTGGGATCAAGCTCTAACGAAATTCTAGACTGTGTACTAAAAAAGCTTTATAGCTACATGTTGAGTTAACTTGGTCTGCTGTGCAAATAACTCTAAAATGTGGCTTTGTACTTATTGGCACTAATTATGACTCAACTTTTGTTTGAAGTGATTTAGGATGACAAAGTTACTTGGTAATTCTGACAGGCTTGAACCAGATCTCAGTTAAATACCAACTGTCACTAGCAAGATTTGCCTACCTGAGACTTTTAGAGAATCTCCTAGTGAAATGGTGTAAATTCCTTAATGATTAAGACTCCTTCTGTGAGAAATAAAAGCTTAACTTAGTGCTTGAGTCAATAAAGACTGGAGTGCCTGTCTAGAAGACTTTCCTGGCTCTTACTTCCTAAGGCAAGACTACTCTCTAGTCCTATAGCAATCTGCTGTCCTTTAAATGCTATATTTTGGGGGAGGTGGGGAGCTAGCTAAGCAATAGCATTGCTTGTCAGATACGATGTACCAAGCTAATGCTAGGCCTCTCTTGAGAGTAGTAGTCTTGGAGTAGGATTCTTAAAGATTAAAATTCCATTATCTGCTAAAGGATTAGGGTATAACTGTAGTGTAGCTAACGAAATCAATGCAATAAGATTTAGCAACAAGCAGAGCTGCCTTTCTAAAGCAGATACTTCTGGTGTATCTTTGTTTTTACTTGCCTGTACCTTAATTATTTCTTCCCTGACGCTTTTATTTCTACCTTTTATATGCTAAATATGGAATTTGATTTTTCTAAGCTGCACCTTCTGAATTCCTTTGCAGGTTGATGCAATAAAGGAAAAGGTGAAAGTTGATTCTTGTTTTCCATCTTTAAGTCTGGAGGACTAAGTCTAAGGATTCTGCATGAGTTTTTTTCTTTCCTACGTTTACTACACTGCTGCTACTGCTTTTCCCCCAAACAAAATATCACTAAAGCATATGCAAATTGTTTAACTCTACAAGTAGCTAGTGCTGTAGGACAAAAGTAGATTCATTTGCTACTAATAAGCTAATAGATCTTCAGGAAGGGCATACAGATGATCAGTTGGATCACAGTCAACTTGATATCGAAAGGATACACAAGTGCTACTATGTGACAGCCAATCTGACCAGTAGAAACTCCTAGAGTAAGAAATAATTGAGTCTTGGACCACTGGCTCTGAACCATAAATCACCATGGCATTTGCTATTTAAGGACTGTGATCCAGTTTCTGATCTCTTGACCAGTACTAATGTGTGCTGACAGTAGGCAGAGTAGATACTAGCTGCTTCAGAAGAGACTCTTCCTCATTCAGGTGTCCAGTTCTTATGGTGCTCGTCTAATCCATGTGGTGCTCTAGTTCACATAGCAACTTAAAACTTCAGCTATTAGACAAAGTCTGTGGTTCTTTTCCCTGTAGTAAATTTCTTGTACTTGTGCAAAAAAGACTGCCTTCCAAGCTCCTCAGCTTCATTAAACTTCTCTTGCTACCTCATTTTAAAAAAAAAAAAAAAAGAAAAAAGATATTGCTTATTGCTCTTCTGAGGCTACTCTGAGGCTTGCCTTCTGCTTTGCAATTTTGCCCTTCCAGAGGGCAATCTCTAAGGTTTCTGTCCATCTGCTTCTGTACAACACCACTCCGATTCTCCTTAGACCAGAGGTCAGCCCTAGCGTGAGTTTTCCATTAATGTGGTTGAGCAAAGGGCGAACAAATTGATAAATGGCTTGAAGATGGACTAAATGCAAACTGCTTCTTGGTGACAAGATGTCTGTAATTACACCACTGGAACTCAAGGCTAACCTGGCTAAAACACGTAGTGTAAGGTCCTTCAGCAGCTAGTAAGTGAGGCAGTAAGAAAGCGTGTGTGTGAAAAAAGGTAATTGAACTGCGGTGTTTGCATAAACTACGCATGTGTAGCAGTCATTGCAATTACATCCCACTATTCCTTAAGCTACAAGGCATTGCTGTGGGCTGCGTGTGGTTTTTTGGGGGGAGCCTGTATGGCAGTCATCTTCAGACCTCACTCTTGCTTCAGTACTTTTGCCTATTTTTCATGCACACATAACACAATAACATCGAATGCATGTTACTTTTCCTCTGCAGCTTATTGCAGTCCCTGTGGAAAAGCCTTTAAAACAATCTTGCTACAAGTGTGTAGGGTACAGAACCTGGTGATGCTCAAGCAAGTGGTGTAAGAACCATCCTGCAGGCTGGTTTCAGACTTGTGCTTGTTATTGTAAATATTTGTTTAGCTCTGAAGGGAGGCATCAAAACTGGGTCAAAAATGCATTGAATGTCCTGGGCTGGAGGCTTTCCAGGTGCGTGTAAGCCGAATGCCTCTGCCTAGTAGCAAACTCTGCACATTCTTCTTGGGTTTGCATCTCTAGACTTGTGCTTCTGTGTTCAGTGTGTTGCTATTTGAGTTAAAACCAGTGCAGTTCTCAGCACGGTGCCTGGAAATAAATCTTGAAGCACTGGCCTATGCTCCTGTGTGCTGTGACAGCAGCAAGCCAGATACTGGTGTGAGGCAACAAAAAGGCTTGCCGTGAAAGTCCCGTCTATGAATGAACTCATAAAGCTCGGGACTTACGCCACTGCCTGGATTCATGCCTCTAGCTGAGGTTACAAATTAACAGCTTTATGGAACGCGTGTTGTAATTCACAACTAAATGGAAGAAAGCCATTAGAGCTGCCTGCAAATATTTGCTAATGTAGCACAGTTAAGCTGAAAACTGTTCAACTCCTGGATGTTGGTGTAGCTGAATAAGCAACGCTGACCCTGTGTAAGGACAGGAAACCTGTCTTCAAACTCCTTTATTAAGGACATCAATGAAATGAAAGACTAATCTGGTTTGTGAGTTGTCTTACTGTCTTAAAAAGTAATTGGCATGATTGTCTCTGACTTTATTCTAAATCTTATCTCCCAGGTAAAACATCAATACCTAATTTTTGTGGTTTTAGTTTCAGGGCCTGCCTTAGACTATAGTAACACTGAGTTGTCTTGGATCGGTCTTAATAACAAGCAATATTTCACTACAGAATAAGTTTATTCTCTTGCCTTTCTGTAGGGGTGGGCTAACAGCACAATTGCACTTGCTGTGCAGCTGAGTGAAGCTGGCTAGTTTTGTCTTGTTACTGTGTGTGAAGCTTGAACAAGTTGAGTATTTGTGGGTTTAGGCTGACTGCCACACAGTTCTAGAGTGGAAAAAAGCAAGTCTTATACACATGCATTCTCTGCATTTGAACTTAAATTGCATGAGTGAATGGGTTTGGAAAGTGAAATCTTGAGGCTCAAGTGACATGTCGGATGCTATTGCAGTCTGCCGTATACAAATGCCAACTTCAGATTACTTTGCCTTAATGTTCTATTCAGGGAAACGTCTCCACGTCTGGGCATCATCTTAGCAATTGCTCCAACACCAAAAGTCTCCAGCTGACATTGTGCTAAAATCTGAGTTTGTGCCCTAAGGCTGTTGGTTTGAAGCAGTTGGAGCAAGTGAGTGAGTTACTGATGTCAAAGTAGCTCTTACCTAGTATGGCACCTTTCTTACAAAGCTTCAGCCTGGAGCGAGCTTTCAGAGTTCCACAAATCCCTCCATTAGGAGTTTTTTCAGGAAACAGACAATCTTGACTGCACCAGTACCAACATTGCTACTTGAATTGATCTTAACTTGTAAATGGTCTCCTTTTCTTGATGGGTGTTAACATACCACTAAGGCTTTTCCACTTCTCTGCCATGAAATAAGTTCTTCTTCTTGAGGAGTTTTTTTAATTGTTGGTCTCAATTCCAGGTGGATAAACTGGATGCATCAGAATCGTTGAGAAAGGAAGAGGAGCAAGCTACAGAAACACAACCTATTGTTTATGGTAATGTTTTAGTTCATGTGTTTTCAGTAGCACGTTTTGCTTTTAAATCAATGCTTTTCTAGTCACTGTTTTTTCCCAAGGATGCCCTTGGAAATGGGAACGTTGAGGCGATGTGTTCCAAAATACTTAAAGTACCACTTTAATGCTGCTAATATTGGATATGGACTGCAGGGTTTAAGATTGTCCTAGCTCATGTTAGGGAGTTACTGTAAAACAGAAATGTCTTCAGGGAAGCTGCGGGAATTCTGCTGACTGAACTCTCAGCACCCAGGAATAAAGCTGGAACTGTTCTGTCTTCCAGGTCAGCCACAGCTAATGTTGACAGCAGGACCCAGTGTCGCCGTTCCTCCACAAGCACCTTTTGGCTATGGCTACACTGCACCCCCGTACGGGCAACCACAGCCTGGCTTTGGGTACAGCATGTAAGATGCAGCACAAGCCAGTTTGGAGCTAGCTTATTTTCTTACTGAAACTCCACCGTCCCTCCCCGCTTTAACTCATAACAGGGAAAAGCAAGAGTTCTGCCTCGTGTTCTTGTAACCTTTATTTCATGAAGGACTGTTTTTTCTAGCGCAAACTATTTGAATCACTTATGTTAAATCTTTTTCACATTCCATGTCATTTAGACTTTACTTTAAAAGGGGAATAGTTCCAACGACCTTGTTCAAGTGGGCTTTTGCAGGATTGCTTATTACCATTAAGTCTATTGTGAAGATTCTGATTTGCACTCTATAGTGTTAAACTCTAATATTGAATCTTAAGTTCCTTGTATGTGAGCAGCTTACAGTATGTACTGTCTATTCTAAATGCATTTAAGTCTCACTGTATATTCGGAGAAAGCTAAAGCAAAGATACTTGTATTTGACCTTGCAAGACTGCTGACAAGAGACAACACTAATCAGCATATCCCACCCTGGTTGGATTGCATAGCTCTAAAAGAATTTAAAATGCGTACAGACAACCTTGCCTGACTTAAAATGAGTAAAAGTTTTTTTTTTCCTTTAACCTATGCAGGTTTTTCCAATTACGCATATAGAAAATGCTAGTGTCTTTTTGCTCACTCCATGTGTAACAGATGACCTTATGTTGTGCTGTATCCTGTGCTTTTGTGGGACATTCCATTCAGGAACAGAGCACCATGATTCCAATCTGTGTATTTACTAACCCTGCCCTGAGGTTTGTGTATGTTGGATATTGTGGTGTTTTAGATCACTGTTTTGAGTGTACAGAAGAGAGAATTCAAGCATATTGCTGTTCAGTTTTGTTTGTGCAATTTGAAATTACTCAATTTAAAAATAAACTACTGGACTGTGGACATGCTGCATAGTGGTAGCTTCACTTTACTGTCTTCAAAAAGGACCTTTGAACCCGAACCAAGTATTACAGTGCTAGTGGTATGGGGCATGCAGGTGCGTACGTTCAAGGGTATGAGGGGCCATTAGGAGAGCAGCAATGGAGACCAGTAGTGGTGTCTTGCACCAAAGGGGCAATACAAGAAAATATGTAATGCTTTTTCTAGAGAGATTTATGTCAGAGAGAAGAAAATAGCACTTTTCAATAGTTGGCTGCATTGTGGTCAACTACAGCATAATTGAGCAGATGATACGTTAGGATTGTAGTAGGGTGTGTCAGTTAAATTGAGATCATGTTCTAGGTATGTAAGTTGCCTTAAATGTATTTAGCTTCAAATAAAGTTGACCTAAATGTTTCTCTATGAATACTGTCATATTTGAGTGTAACTAGTATTACAGCACTAGCCATATTGGTGAGAGCTGTAGAAGCTTCTGTGTCTTGCCCAGGAGCTGTCCTCAGGGTCAGGTTCTTCCAGCTCTTAAGGCTGAATCCACTCCCTCCTGTGACCCTGCAGTTGCATGGTGGGATCCCAGCAGCTGAGCAGCACTGCACTTTCATCTGTAATGGTGGGTGTTGGCATCTGGGGGGGCTTAGCCTGCCACAGGTGGCTGTAGGCCTTTGAGAGTGGGTCGGAGCAGAAGGCTGCAGTGGGTAGCGTCATTCTTTGGGAAGTACCATGCCCAGGTAAGAGGTGCAGTATAAAACCTTCTCTGTTCTGTTTGTTACACTCTGATATTCCCCCTGGGTCTGTAAATTTGACCGATGAGAGACAAATCCTTCTGCTCTCTTCCAGCGTATTTCATAGATACTCAACTGGAAGACTTGGCTAAGAGGCTGTAAAAGAAATGTACCCAACAAAATTCTCACAAAACGGCTTTGTTTATAAAACTGCCTCAGAAAGTCCACTTAATTAGAAGTGCAGGGAACTTGCCTTTTAGTGTTGGAGCTGCAAGAGTAGAAGTTACATGAGCCACAATAAGCATGCTCTGCACTCTGGTAACATCTGTAACAGTGCTTTCTTAAGACCAAGAGGACCTGCTAATCCCAAGTAAAATGGGATTTAAGTTAGTCCCTGTATGACAAGCTGTTTACACCTTGATAAACTGAGTGTGCTGACCTGCTTGCAGCTTCCTGTGAGTGTGGCAGCTGCTTAGGCTCCTCCAGAAAGGACCCTCCAGCTGCTCCCCACAGCTCTTGACTGGCTCTTAAGGTCTGGGCTGCCAAGCTTGTTTAGCTTGATTGGTCTCACAGCAGTTGCAAGCTCTTGCATCATTTATTCCAGTAGTAAAATTCTGCCAGCAAGGAAAGTATCCTGGCCTTCTCTTTCCCACGTTAGAATGGAATACAGAAACTAAAGAAAGTCATCATTTGCTAATTTAATTCTTACAAAAACTGGTTTTTTTATTTATATTGAGCAAACATTGGGGAAAAATCCAAGACTTGCACTTTATCCCTTCATTACTGATACACATGAATGCATTCAGATGTTTTTAGCTTACAGCTTAGAAAAGTTTTAGGTGACCAGAAACTTTATCTACTACATCGGCTGGTCCTGGTCCAATACCAAGGACTGTCCGGGAGCCTGGAGCAATCTGAGTGCGACCTGCATCTTGTATTAGGCTCACAGTCAGTCCGAGGTGCTTGGCATCAGCCAGGAGCTGAATCAGAGTCTCCTCATCAGGAGCTTTGAGGACCACCTTAGGTTGCCCGCAGTACTCCCACTGCTGCAGGAGCTCAGGATTTCTTCTCTGAACTTGCTTGTAGGCAGAAACAGCAGCATGGGAACACTGTGCTGCTACTTTACCCTTTCCCATCTTCAAATCATTGCGGACAATCAGCACCATCTTGAACTCCCCGGACTCTCCCATGATGTCTGCTTCGCTCCCCATGCTGTTTGCAGATGCAATCATCCCGGTTTTGGGCTGCTTGAAAAGTCTCCCGCGAATGCCCCAGCCCAGGCACACTCCACATGCAACTCCAGCGATGATGCTGAGGAACCCGGGTTTAGAGAGAGAATCCATGACTAAATTTGGAGATTAGCTACGAAAGGAGGAGGGGAGAAAAAAAACCAGAATTTACTTGAGTGTTTTCCAGCCCGTGAGAGGGCACCTGCGGATTTGGAGACAAGATTTGTTAAAAAAAAATTATCTTGTCTTCATGCATTGGGAAAGGATGCTCAGAGCCACCTTCCTCAGCACTTCACCCCCCGCTTTCTCAGCGACAGTAAACACGCCACTGATGGCGTCAGGTGCACAACCTACCGCGGACGGGAAGCAAAACTACACGAAAAACCGCAAATTCTGTGAACGTTACACCTAAAAACGGTGAGAGAAACTGTAAAATAGTGGGGTTTCGTAAAGTTAATACCAAAAATCCGCTTTAGGGCTGCCGCCCAGGCGGGAGCGAGGGAAGGAGCTGAGCCGCCTCCCGCTCCCCCGAGGGCTGTGGCAGCTCAGGCAGCCCCGGCACTGCCAGGCCCCGCGCACCGGCGCTGGCAATCCGCAGGGGCAGCGGCCGTAATGGGAAGGCCGATACCGGGTACGTTTGAACCTGAAGGAAGAAGGAGGCAAAAAACCCCTCTCCGTTACCTGCCGCACGCCCACC
>NW_010170059.1:0-535 GCF_000695765.1 Mesitornis unicolor | reverse complement strand
ATAATATTTGGATAGTAACAACCATATTTAAACTTCTCTGAATCTCTTGGAATTGGAATCGGCTTTTCATGGAAGGAGGAAGTATCCTTTTCCACGGCAACAAAATTCGCTGCCATGGAACTGGAAGTATAATTGCTAACAAAATTTACTATGTAACTCCTATTATAGCCTGGTAAAGTTACTGCCCACATCATCACAGCATAAATCATTGTCAGACAGCAAAGGAAAAGCAGATCTCTGACCCATCGCCCATAACGAATATACAGAAAATAGGCACAAGCAACAAGTATGAAATAATGCAACGTGTGCAGCACATAGGGCAGCATTCTAGCACCTAACTCAGAGCAAAGCATTAAGAAGACACAATATAATATTGCATTTATCAGTGACATTATTTAATCTGTCCTTTTTAATTTTCCTACCATTCTTGAGACTCTCAAAGCAAACAGCCAGACGCTACCTTAACTGAGTGAGCTGGAATACGAACTATTCAGGCAAACTGACAAAATCCTGTCGAGCCCCACGTTGGGCGCCA
>NW_010170058.1:1337-4623 GCF_000695765.1 Mesitornis unicolor | reverse complement strand
AAGCACCTCGCCGTGTCGTCGGGGCTGTGCGGTGAAGAACCGGGTACCCCAGATGAGGAAGACGCTGCTGGGAGCTGCCCGCAGACCAGGTACCCCAATATCCCCCCCAGTCCCCCTCTTCCTCCCCCATTTCCTACCGTAATTTGAATTTTTCCCTTCCCAGCAGCGTTTCCCGGCACTCCCGGAGCAGCAGCGGAGCATCCTCAGAGCCGGGCGCCGGCATCCCACTGCTCCTTCCCTGGAAATGTGAGTGCCCGTCCTTAAAGGCGGGGGGTGCGGATCTGGACACACGCGGGGGTGGAGGGCGGATCGCCCCCATTCATCCACCTGGGGATATGCCTGAGGACAAGGACAGGAGCAACCTGGGCAGATAAGGACACGGATGGGTGTCCTCGCTGTGGGGTGGGCGTTTGGGCAGCCCCTTCCCCTGTTGCCCTGTTTCTGGAGCCCAAAACACCCACCTGGGGCAGAGCTTAAGATGCTGATTCTGCTTTCAGGGCCGAGGTGAGGAGGAGGAAGGTCTGCTCTCACACCAACGATGGCCCCAGTGTCCCTGGGGTGAGGGAAGGCTCCTGACGAAGTAAATCGAGGTGTGGAGTCAGGTGTGGGCTGGACTGGACAGCACTGGGTTAATTCCCCCAGTTTTGGGGGAAAACACTTAGATTTGGAGGTGTGCTGTCACCTGCATTTACTGGGTGTGGAGTGGCATCTACAAAGCTTGGGGGTCTTGTCCCCAAGGGGGATGGGGGCTTTTGGGGAGCAAGGGGGACAGTTGGGATGCTGTGATGTGGCCATGCTCACCATCACATCCCTGCCGGGGAGGAAAGGGGACAAAGATGTACGAGGTGGTCTCCATCACGGGATGTCCCCATCGTGGGATGGCCCCATCCTGACTTTTACTACATAAGACAGAGTTCTCCTCCTTCCCAGTGTGGCTGCTTGCTCAGGGGGCAGTTTTTGGACCAGAGCAGAGTTTGCACAGCCGGGACCGCTCGGGTTAAGTTTCTCTTTGGTGAAATCCTCCTCTGGAGCGCAGGGACGCCAGGAGGAGCTGGCGGAGCAGCGCAGGAGCTGCCGCTCTGGGAATACAGGGAGCAAGGATGTGCTGGATGGAGAGGACCGGGTCGCTCGGCATGAGGTGGCAGGGGAGGGCTCACAGCCTCGCACAGGGTGACCCAGCCACGAAAACCAAGCCACAGTGGGAGCAAGGTGGATTTTAGGAGAGCCCAAGTGGGGTTTAATCCAGCTGTGGCATCTCCAGGCCAAGAGGCAGCACCTGGGTCCCTGTTTGGCCACCCCTGCAGGAACGCAGGGACTTTTGCCCGTTTGGGAGCTGGCTCAGGGTCTGCCGGGGCTCGTAGCCCATGGAACAGCGTGGTCCTCGCTCGGGCTCAGCAGTTTATATATAGCATCCTGCTCCGGGTAACCGTGGCAACTGGGATCTTATTTTGCTTAAACCTGGCCCCGCATGTGATGCGGCTGGGGAGGAACAGCCGAGGGGAGATGAAGTTCTTGGCTTGGCCGGGTCCCAGCAGCGACTGCACGGGGTTTGGGTGTAGGATGGGCAGGGGATGCTCGGGGCTGGGGTCTTGCTCCATGTTCCTGCAAAAACGGCCTCGATGAGGACATCACCAGCCCCTCTGTGCCCTGTCAGGGCTCTGGTCCCATCCCTTTTGCTCTGGTCTCTGCAGCCTCCCTGCCAGCAGCGGGAAGGTTTCATGGGGGTCCTGGGGCACCCCTGACCGCTGTTCCCTGTCATAGCACAGGGTCCATTTGCTAAATCCAGGTACTGGTGGGCTGTGGTGATGATTTTTCTGCTGGACTCCCTGGGCTGTGTTTCAGATGAAGCAATGTCCCATATGGGCGGCTACTCCCAGCACCTTCTCTTCCCACCCCCACCTCATCCAGGGCCATTTTTAGCAGGTTTTTAGCCCATGGCTGCCGTAGGCACCACCACTGAAGCCTGAACCCTTGGAGAACCAGCCCTGATGGCCCATCCCTGCCTGGATGGGCAGGCTGCTTGCTCCAGCAGGTCCCATGGGCCTCAATCCCTCCCCAAAATCACCATGATGGTGGCTGAGCCCTTCCAGGAGATGCTGCAGCGAGACTTTGGCTCCTTGCTGGAGGAGGAAGAGCTGTTTGAGATCAGGAACCTGGAGCCAAGAAAGCGCTGATGAAGCAGAAGAGGAGGCTGAGCAGTTTTAGGTACGTACCCAGGGATACCTCAGTGTCCCTGCTGCCATCCCGCTCGTCCTGGGAGCTGCGCAGTTATTTTGGGGAGCTTAGGATGCTCTCCTTCATGTACTCTCATTTGAATTTTGGTGTCTGCCTGCATCTAAGGGAGTTCTTGGGGTGATGGGGCTATGGTGGAGATGGTGCAGTGGGCAATGAGTCCTTGTTCATCTCTACCTGGAAAGCAAAAACCACTGGTGGCCGAGCTGGGTAAGTTGGGGTGAGCTCTGGTGGCATCCGTGGGGCTGGTACCCCCCATCCTCTCTCCTAGAGATGTGCAGGGTTTGCTCTGCCCAGCTCCTTGTGTCTAATGGAAATTGGGTGTGTGTTGGGGATGGGGCACAGCCTCTGTGATGCTCTGAGCTGGATGCAGTTGGGGATGTACCAGTTTGTGTAGCAGGATGGAGGGACCCAAATATGGCCTGGTGCTCACTGTGCCATCATGGGGGGCAGCAGCGCAGGCTCCTGTAACCCCTCTGTGTGTTGAAAGGCACCGTTTTGGGACCAAACTCGCTGTATTTGACCATAAAATTGCATATTTCTTTTATGCTTCACTGCAGCCGTTTCCTTTCTCTTGCGCTCTCTCCAACCCCTCTTTTCCCTTTCCCATCCTCTCCATCCCCCCAAAACCTTTCTAACAAACACTCAGTGTGTTTTGCTATAGGCAGGGGGCCGTGTCCCCATCATCCGCATCTCCCCTTACCGTGGCAGTGGCTGGCGGGAGGCAGCAGAGGGCGGCAGCGGCTCGGCCTTGGCACCACGGATCCCCTCTGCCAAAAACTTTATTGGAGAAGAGCAGCGGAGCCCCCCCTGTCCCCACCAAGGCACCCAGGGGAGAGGTTTATGGCCGACCCCCCCCTGTGCAACCCCCAATTTTCCCCTGGGTTGCGTTTCCCTTTTGCATCGCCCCCGCCTCGCTCGGCCCTGGGGTCTCGGCTCTCACTACCGCCCCCTTGCGGCGCGGATGTGCGCAACCTCCAGCCGGGGGGTGCAGGGGTTTTGCACCGTTTCTGTGTAAAAAGGGGCGATTCGGAGCACGGCATCCGGGGTGGAT
>NW_010170058.1:0-872 GCF_000695765.1 Mesitornis unicolor | reverse complement strand
ACTTCGAGCACTACTCAGTCCATCCCTGGGAGGTGGGGAGCAGCCTGGGTGGGCAGGGGGGGGGTCCTCAGCCCCTTCCCCATCCCAGCACCCCCCCATGGTGCTCAGTCGTCGGCCACGATGGACAAAGCCCGCAGCTCGCTCAGTTTGGCGTCGTTCTCCCGTTCCCGCTGCTCGTCGCTCAAACCGGGCCGGTCGATTTGTGCTGTCAGATCCCCGAAAATCTTGTGCATCTCCATGTAATAGACAACCTAAGGGGGCAAAAAAAGAGATTTGGGAGGTGAGTGACGCAGGGGAGCCAAGAGGTGCGGCGCTGCCCCTCGCCTCAGCATTTCTGTTTTGAAAATAGCTCCCTCCCCTGTGTTAATCCCACCCCCTCGCATTATTACAACTCAACACATTTTAATAACGCGCTGCCCTTCTCTGCTCGCTTCCCATCTGGGCAGCTCATCTGCAGGGGGCTGTCCCTGTGCCTTGTCACCGGTGTCACCATCACTGGGATGCCGTGGTACCCAGCACCGGGCAGGGGCACTGTGAGCATCACGCCTGGCATCGTCCCCTGCACGAAGCAAAAGGAGGAGGGGGTGATTTAATCATGTGCTAATTAGCAACGCCAATTAAAGCGGCGCTTCCCCGAGCAGGAGCTGGGGGGTCAGTGCAGGCAGATGGCACCGGGCCCTCGCTGAAGGAGAGCCATGGTGGTCGATGGGGGGGTGGCAGTGAACCCTGCTTGCGGGACCCCCAAATTCAGGACCCCCCACCCTGGCTCGGAGGGGTGCTGTGCCCCATAGGAGGAGGGCGATGGGGACCATCCCACCCAGTGCTGGGCGATGCCAGTGTTGCCCCCATTCTGCAGAGGGGTACAACTGAGG
>NW_010170057.1:39966-43841 GCF_000695765.1 Mesitornis unicolor | reverse complement strand
TTAGTGGCCAGCCCAACCCTAAACCACGACACCTCAGAAGCTGGCAAAGCAAAGCTGGCAAAAACTCAAAAGAACATTGTGTGCTTTTTTAACACTCTGTCCCCAGCAGGCCACTAGTATGAGAAACACAGAATAAACTGGCATTTAAAAGGTGGCTGTATTAGCTAGAAGATGTGCCAATCTCTGCTTTTCTTTTTTTATTTTTTTGCAGTGCAGAGAAGGAGCAGAGAATCTATTCCCATATGTCATCTATTCCCATGCAGTATTTCTACTTTGGATAACAACAGTACCATGACCCAGTCCCTTTAGTGGATCTGTAGGCAATAACATGCTCGCTCGCAAGTATTTTACTCCTGTGCAAAGGGATCTGGATTCAGACTCACAATCCTTAAGAGTTCTCCACACAGCAGTAGTGGGAGCCCTGTCCTACACTGCACTGCCACAGAGAAAGAGGACATCTGTGCTCTATTTTCCAGAGTGGGAAAAATTTGGTAGCTGCCTGAGTGTTCCTTCAGTGTAAGTGGCTCACTCACCTGGCTGGTGATAAGGAAACACTGAGGGAGGGGCAAAACTAATACAGAACATTAACAGTTTGGGGGGTTCTCAGATTTCTTGTCTGAAGAGGTGCACAGCACCAGCTTTCTGATCTGGAACGCTATCAGTTGCCAGCTCCTGACCTGTGTAAACCACGAAATTACACATTCATTCAACTTTCATACTTCTTTCATGTCTCCAAATCCATTTTTATGAAGTTTTATGGGTAAGATGTTTTCTCTGGTTAGACAGAATTTCAGCTTTAAATTTTGTTGCTGCACTTTCACGCAGGTGAGCTGTAGCTCTTAAAACCATACACAGAGGTACAGAACAGTACATAGAGCGAAAAAGAGAGAAAGAGAACACAAAGTATATATCCATCCAGCTAGCATCCTAATCTGAAGCCCAGGTGCAGCATGCTGCTAGATCATGATCCATCTTAACTACATATATATTAGCACATGCTTGCTCTGTCTACATACCCTCTGAGTTGAGCTGAAACAATGATCTCTTCCTTCACTTGGCACATGCACACCTCACCATATAGCAGCCCCATTATGGGTACAGGTGACAGGTGGCTTAAACCATCCCATGGTTTCTTAAACCACGTCACTGTACTGCTTGAGCTCACCTACTCCATTTCAGCATAAAACTGCTAGCAGCAGTGGTTTAAGCTGCCAGCTAGGATGCTGAGTTCACGTGCACTACTCATGAAGAATAACTAGTCTTGGCTACTGAGCCAGCTAACTTACATGCACTAAACGCCAGCTTTGAAAATCACTAAAGTATTTCACATGTAAGCATAGTCAGTGGGGAGTGCTAGGGCAGAGGCTACACCTTGCTAAGATGTCCACGGAGCACGGATTCCAAATATCTGGCCAGCATTATGCAAGGCGTGATGCAATGATGCACAGTTGATTAGTAAAGCAGACTCTACTCTGCCTTTGTTAGGCAAATCAACTACTCATTTTTACAAAGTATTAAAGCTTTGGGGGTGTTGTAATTTCTTTCCCGCAGTACAGGAATGAATTAAAGTTTAGTAGAAATAAATAGGACATACTCTGGTCAAAAAAAAAGGGGGCAATATAAAAGCATGAGAAATGTACAGTTATTAAATCCCATTCAAGGCATATTTATGACACTACATAACGTATGCCTTCTGCTGGGTGAAAGTCAGCCTAGACCCTTACATCTGGAAACGTGAGAACGCCGGGAACAAAACATGGCTTAAATATGACTCATCAGTTTAACAGCTGTACCAAACTGTGCTACTGTGAACTTGTCCCTTCTACATTTAAAATTGTATTGACTGGAATCTGTCACTGAATTAATTGTTACCTGCCAAAGATAAGATGTTAAAGGGAGTGTGTGAGGGAAAGCATGTCTGTAAGCTGTTGCTGGTACTGATGTACATTTTATTTCTGGTGTTCCTTTTAGCACAATGTCTAAAAGGCTGCAGTCTGAACAGCACAACAAAGTGCCAATCCAAACTATCTGTATATTTTCTTATGCTGCTGACAGTGTTGAAAATTATTAACTACATTTAGAGCAACCCAAAGCCATCTACCACTTCCACCACTTTCAGTTTGACAGCACATTTAGAAACTGCTGAGATCTGCTTGAAGCTTTAACTTTTTTTACATGAGCCCTACATAAACGAAGCTGAATGCCCTTTCCTTAAACTCATGTCCTGTGTCTCACTGTGTAAGAGCAAACTGGCCTATTACCAGGGGCAGGAGAGCACTACAGTACACCACTAATGCTCAGACAAGCTCAGATGAGAGCATAGAAAAGTGACTGGACAAGTTAGGACTGGATGAAACCTATCCAGATGTAAGGAAAAACTGACGGATGGGACCACTGAGCCTGACACCGTACTGTGTAGGAGTGTGCTGCACAGCACAGTGTCCAGGAGCAGATGCAGCTGCCGCAAGGTCAGCAAGGGGATTGTGTCAGAGTCCCCTGCAGTGGACTAAACACTAAACACTACTGAATTTACCAGCAGCACCCATGAAGTCCAGGCAGTTACGCAAACATACCTGTTTTAGATGCAAATGCAGAGCTGAGCCTGCTGTTTTCTGATATTTACTTAGGAATTCTAAGAGGTACTGAAGAAATGCGAAAAATGACCATAAAATTCCCCTGGAAACAGCTTAGACTATAGCAATGATCTCACAAACAGGCTCATGACCACTACCAAGACTGATCATAAAACAACACAAATCAACACAACAAACTGTGCTTTGGATGCAATAATAACACGTGTCTAAGGTTCTAGTTGGTATTCAAGATACTGATGCTCTAAGAATGCTCCTGTGACAAAAGGAAATGAAAACCTTTCACTAGGCTTTTACCTAATTTATGAAGCAGTATCTGATTACTAGGAAGGATACAGAGATTTCTGAGAGACAAGAATAAAAGGCATTTTTTGCTAATGTTACCTCAACAATTTATTGGATTATGGAATCCAGATTAAAAGATAATAAAAAGAATATTAGGTTTGGTAAATGGCCCTGTAGTCAGCTCAAAAATTGTAAATATTTACACCTCTGAATATCTCAAGATATTTGCAGTCTTTTAGGTTTTTTACAGCAGCTGAAACTCTGAGCCACTGTGGATCAATTTATACACATATCTAAAGTTTCCCAGAAAAGAAAAGAGACATGTTCCTCTTATAGTGCAAATTCAGCTGCTGCTTTTTGCCAAGTTATATCCCTTGTATTTTTAACATCATATGAAAATAAACTATTGCAATGAATAAGTTCAGTTTTATAAAGCTAATCCTAAAAATATTATGAAGTCTTCATGAACTGGCCCTGCAGGCTCATTTACAGCCCTTGAATGTTAAAAACAGACTAGGAAGGTGCAAAAGTGGACCTGCTTACATTTCTTGCTCAATGCAAAAATACGAAAAGTGACAACAAATTCTTTTCTGAATTGCCTTCTAAGAGTTAATCCATTGTTACCGCTCTCTCCGCCCTCAGTGTCCTCTGCAAGTCCACTATCAGTAATTAAAGTATTTTCACACTGCATTAGCCCGTGCAGAAAATGAAACAGGAAAGGTAGATTCCAATACACACATGCACATCTGGGTAGACTACTTCCAGGGATAAACTAAGTTTGCAAAATATTGAAGCCTTCAGAAAAAATAAAGGGAAGACTTTGTCAACACTGACATTTCATTGCACCATAGGCATGTCCCATCTGAAAGGAGGACAATCACCTTTTAGACAGCTCACTACAAAATAAAACCACAGCTAAATAAAGGCACTAATATTCACAGCTTGACTGCAGAAATGTATGCGTGGAAATACACTACTTAGTGCTAAAACCCCACCTGA
>NW_010170057.1:38061-39935 GCF_000695765.1 Mesitornis unicolor | reverse complement strand
CAGCAGGTTAATGCAGATGAAGGGCCATTCTAAGAGTGATCTTTTAGAAAGACAGTGGCATATTCATGTCAAGTATAGTCACACAGCAATAGTTTAAACCTGTCTCACCTCATTTAGAGAAACCACATGTCATTGACAGATGAGGAAAGGCAGCCCTTGTGGCTCACTCCTATGGACCCTGCCTGCCTGCACATCCACAGCCATCTCACTGACACCTTTTTTCTCTGGACTGAACCTATTTTGCAGTCCATAGCTGACATAATCCACACTATACAGTCCTTGCCATGTGCACAGCGACTTTCCAGCTTCTATGAAACACATGAAGGTTACTACCTGCTACCTGCAAAAGAGTACTACCTGGCAGAAGGCAAGACAGGATGTGAAAAGAGCAAGGAAAGCAGAGTACAAAGCAAATGCGATCGCCAGTTGGTGTAACATACACGAATCAGCTTCCATTTTATGACACGACTAATCCTAACAGATGTTCTATGCTGCCCCTTCCAGTGGAAAACTCATCTCCTCTTCTTTCATCTGTTTTCTTAAAATCATTTATATCAGGTGCTGATCTGTTTTGTGCCAGGTTCTGTCCCAGAGATACCACATTTCATCAAAAAGTATCCACATAGTCTACGGAATGAGAGGTAAGGGACACATAAAAAAAGCTCCTAAATGTGTAGGATTTCTCTTCCATTTGAAATAATGGAAAATGTTTCTAAAGACAATAACCGTACACTGCAGAAGAAAATAACACTTTTTCTTCCCTCCTTCCTCCCTATATTTCCTATATCAGCAAGTCTTAAAATGTCTTGAGTTTTAGGATGCACGTATCTTGCTGTCTGCATGGGATATTAAAGCATGTCTGACCCTTTATGTCAATTTGCTAATTAAATTTAGTAGAATATTTAATATGACATTTTCCAGAAGTTATTCTGTGGTGGTGTAAAAGCAAAAGACAACAAAAAATGAAGACCAGGTGAGATTTTCAAATTTCTAAATTCAAACATCACAATCGTAACTAAAAATACAGCAGTAGCCTCCTGATGTAATTGGTTAATGAGCCTAACTAGCCTAACTACCCATGTGTTCAGAGGTACTTTCCATTGTGCAGACAACTATGCTACTAACATGTTCACTATACACAAGCAGTTTTATCTTAGAGGGTGGATGGAAGAGTAAGTCGGGCTCTGTATTCTTTCACAGCATTCAGACCTGTAGTTGGTTGCAAAAGAAACAGAGAGATAGAAATGCTACTAAATACTTCACTGCCTTACTCTGCCTTAGAAACTGCTTAGCAGAGTACTCAGTTTGAGGCAAAAGGTAATTCTCATGTGATCGTAAATCTTTTACACTGTTGTTTCTTGCTCTAAAAATACTGTGCTCAAAGTTTCCAAAGGCAACATACAAGTAGAAAATATACACAGATGTGGTTGGTTTGAAATGTATAAATATGCTTTGCTAACTTTAAGCTGTCCTAATGCACCTTTCAATCTAGAGAAGATCCTAGACTAGCCTGCACAAAACATTCAGTGATGGACAGAAGGTCCTGGCATTTGTCACCAGCAGGTTATTGAGACTCTGAGGTGCACAGATTTTTCACTGTTACCTGGTCATGATGGTGCCACACATTTACAGGTTTTAAAAATATTTTAAACTCATTTATCCCCACAGCCTGCTAGAAAGCCAGCAAACAAGGAAACCGTGTATTACAACGGATATTGCACCCCTACGGACAGCTTCAGGCACCACTTCTCCTTGTATGTGGGTGGGTCTCTGTTATGTCACTGGCTTTACAACTTTCTGTCAATGAGGTATCTCATTGACTGAGCATGACCTTTGCCAAGTCATATAAACACCTGTGATCAGATATCAGCATA
>NW_010170057.1:6003-38051 GCF_000695765.1 Mesitornis unicolor | reverse complement strand
CCCTACACCATATGAGTAGAAGAGTGGATTAATCAGCTAGGATCCAGTTTCCACCACATATTGGAGTTAGAATGTTTGCAAAGTCCCCTTGTACTCAGCAGTTTTGGGGCCCTTGCTACAAGACACTATGGTGCTGGAACACATCCAAAGAGCAACAAAGCTGGTGAAGGGTCTGGAGCACAAGTCTTATGAGGAGCAACTGAGGTTGTTTAGCCTGGAGGAAAAGACAGTCACGGGAGACCTTATCGCTCTCCACAACTACCTGAAAGGAGGTTGCAGGGAGGTGAGTGTTGGTCGCTTCTCCCAAGTAACTAGTGACAGGATGAGAGGAAACAGCACCAAGTTGTACCAGGGATTTAGATTACATATTAGAAAAATTTCTTCACCGAAAGGCTTGTGAAGCATTGAAACAGCCTTCCCAGGGAGGTAGCTGAGTCATCATCACTGGAGGTATTTAATGTCATGTAGATCAGGGTGCCTAGGGACATGGTTTAGTGGTGGACTTGGCAATGTTAGATTTACAGTTGGACTCAATTATCGTAAGGGTCTTTTCCAACTTAAATGATTCTATGATTCTCTAATAAATGCTTCTTATCAATAATCTCATTTTTTAAGTAAGTCTTAACAATGTCAAAGTTCTCCTCACAAGACATGGATCCTTAAAATATTCTTACTTGAGTTCTTGAGCCTTTTATGTAACAAAAAAAATAACACTGTTCTAACCAGATGTAGCAGAATACTCTAATTCAGTGGGGGAAAAGACACTTGCGCTCCCACCCTCCCAACCATGCTTTCTGTTGAAAGAAACTGCCAGAGATGCTAGAAGGTCAGGCTGTGCCTTGCTGTTGGAAAACACTCTGGACCACCTGAGCCCAGGCAGAGAAAAGTAAAAGACTGATAAAAGAAGACAGTGTTTTTATGAAAATAAAAATATTTTGCTAAGCTGGAAGGCTTGCTGAGCAAGGAGGCGAGGCTTAGCAACTAATGGCTGACAGTCAATCACTTCATTCTATAAAAGCCCTGTCCCATTCTTGATCAGGCAGGATTCTTACACCCTTCCCCCATGAAGGGTGTTTAATCGTTCTCCTCTCGAGTAAGGACATCCCTCAAACCATTTCTCCTCAGAGGCTGAGAGAAAGGCAGCTACCCACAGTCACTGAACAGAGTAAGTAACATCAATCCCTATTTAATAATTAAGCTAGCTTTAAAATATTACTTAGTTATTGTTCTAGATCTAGTAAATCTACATCTAGCAAATTAATATGTACTTGCTATAGCACTTACATTGTGTGGTTTATATTCCGATTTATGCCCTTTAGCTCAATCACACTTTTATTACTTATAATAAAATTTAGCTTTGATTGTGCATAAAGTCTAGTCTGTCATCCTTAAACCTGTACAGGACACCACATTTCAGAAATACCAGCCTAAAAAGGAAAAGCAATTTAGACACTTTGAAAGAGAAACTTATAAGGAAATGTCAGCCTTGCAATGGTTGTGCATTTTATTAGTATCTATCAGCCTTTGATGGATACAATGTAATACAATCAGCATTTAACAACTACAGTGCAGTAGTCCACAGTTAAATACATTAGTCTCTTTGCTTTAAGCACCGTTTTAATTGATTAATAAGAATATGTAAAAGCCTTGCCTACTCTAGGGAGTTTTCTGCAAAAACACCTCCTTTATGGCTAGAAGTACCCTGGCTCCAGCAGGCCATCAATTGCTGGCAGTATACTGCTGCCAGTCAGAACAATGCTACTTCCAGCTCTGCTCAGAAGAGGTTTTCACTATGCAAAGCCAAGTGAACTACCTGCACCTGGACTCCCAATACAGTCAGCAAAGGTGGAACTCAACGAGTTTAACAGTTCTCTTTTGTCGGATAAGATATAGCAAGGACAACTTAGACTTGAAGATGTTTACTGGAATTCAAAAAGCAGAGCATAGTGGCATGCTGAATTACAGCTACCACTACACATGGAAGGTGGGAAAGAAGGAATGAATGAAAATATAGCTACACTTTAACTATTAACATCCAAAATATGCAAATGAAAGCATTTTGCTCTTCTAAATTAAATGCAAATGTGGAAGATCAGAAATTATTTACACAAAGTACAATGCTAGCAAGCACCATGACAGTAAGCCACCAGTTTCCTAGGTGAATCATCATTAATACTTAGGTGTACAGGATAATGGCATCATAGCATTCAAAAAAAGAAAATGTCTTCCTTCTCCTTAAGTATAAAAAACTGTCTTGAGCTTCTATATCGCAACTAATAATTTGGTGTGGAATTTGCAGCATAGTTTTTCATCATGCAGTCACATCCTAATACGGCAATACATATAATACATATGACTACAATTGAAGTGCTTTGTTTTTATTAAATAACAAGAAAGATATACAGATATGTAAAATATACATATATAAATGTATACATGTAAGTGTTAGTATTTCTCCCTTTCACCATTAGGTAATAGCAATGCAAACCCAAGGATTTTAGTGGTTGAAAAGTATCTAGAAATGAAGCTTGGGTGTATGAAGACAGAGAAATCGTAATAAATTTTGCAATATTTCATTTTTCATACTTAATTTATGCTGAATATGTTACTCACTTTGAAGCTGTGTAAACTGGTGGACAACAAATAAGCTTCATTGTAAATATGCATGAACACGTGAATCTCATTGTCTCTGCGTCCCAGTTCTTTAGGTACTGGATGAAATGATAATACCCAGAACAATAAATAATTTTTACATCTTCTCTTTAAAGTATGCATGAGCTGTGATGAGATCTACAAATCAGTCACGTTCTGCCTTCTGGATCTGATAATCTCATATGCCAGCCACCCTATGTCAACTTAAGCATGTAAAAATGCTAAAGAGCTACAAAAAGAGAAGATTCTTGACATAAAAATTTAGCAGCACTTTTCAAAGCCAAAAGAATGCCACACACAAGTGACACTGTGAAAATAAGCTTCGTATATGCAATCTGACAAATCAGGCCAGATTAAAAAAATTATATGAGTACGTATACTAGTGTTGCTTTCAAGACTTATTATACCCTTCTTACTCTTCAAGTCTTAGGTTTTCCATTACCAATATGTGGGTCATGACAAAGTGGTCTGTGACCCATTGAATCCTGTCTGCATTAGGACTTTCAAAAGAGCATGCTGTGACTTTAGCAGTGGTGGGGAAACAGGAGACTGGAGAAGACTGCCTTCGAGCATCACAAAAATGTTCAATAATACAATGGGTACTGTCACTGCACTTCTGAAAGGGGACAGCACGTATGGGGGATTAGGAAAACCAAGGCCAACAGCATCTCCTTTAAAGATGCCAAAAATGCACAGACCAGAGCCTTTTTTCTAAGGGATGAACGGCTACTCTAAGCTATACATCCTCTCATGCTATTCACCATGAACATGAGGCAGTGTCTAGTGGCAGAGCTATCAGAAAAATCATTACAAGCTCTAGCAACCTGATGGCCACCCAACCATTTGCCTTCATTTCAGATCACCACATACCACATTAGAACCTCTTCATTCATCAGTTCTGCCACAAGCCACCCTGACTTCATATTTTACTGTTTCAGCATCAGTACAACTTGATCAAGTCCTTTGCTGAGATAACCTGGCAGTGCCCTCCACTCTCATGACTGATGGCCTATGTTACTTAGCAGAGAAGCTGAGGACGAGAAGCCTTTGCTGCTCTACAGTTTCCCTTTCATTCTCAAGCTTATCTTACCACAGCACAGCCACTCAGAGGGATAATGCTACTTTAAATTACTGCAAAAATTGAAGAAAGAATTACTGTGCTTAACGCAAAACAGCATGTAATTTGCTCTTATAACAAACATTGTCCTTATCCTTTATTTTCTGTATAACGTCCTTTTGTGAAGCTGGGTTTTTTCCATTTCACTTTAACATATGTAGTTGTTTGTGTGAAATAGAGCAATATGAACCACTAGAATTGCAAATGAGTGTTTCCTTCTCTTATACTGTGCAAATATTTTAAATAAGGTTTAAAATAAGGACATTATGCCCTGAATAGCTTATCAACAATAAATTTTACAATCATCATAAAATTTGAAGCTGGAAAAATAAACCGACACAAAACAGTTTAGAAAGTTCCAATATTGCTGTCCTCACTTGGGAAAATTTCCTATTTAAAATTCAGACATTTTACCTCTAAAAGGCTGCAGGAGTGGGACCAGATGCACTAACCATACAAACTGAGAGAGCTAGTCATTTCTTGAAATTAGGCTGCTAATGTTTCTATGTCACTGTTCTTTGTGTGAAGAGTAATATCTACTTTTTCCTCAACTTCTCTCTTTTGTGTATTTGAGACATAAGACTGTCTGGGTAAAGCTGAGACTATTTCTATGCATAGTATACATCAACATCCTAGTCCAATCCATGAGGACTATAGGCTTGACACTTCCTAGACACTAGTGCTGAGGAGATGTATACCTTCATTTTGACAGGTAAAATGCAGCAAAACTTTTCCAGCATCAAGCTGCCCAAGGATATGACTGAAAACTGAAAACCTCTCACATTCTTCATTACACATGAGCTTTATAGCCTCCTGAAAAGTGCAGACAAAAGCAATAAAACTGAAGCTATTATGACACAGGGCATTCATGTAAGACAATCCAGGAGATGACTGATACGAGCTCTTTTTAAACATTCAAATGATAAAGCACAACAATGTCTTGTTCTTCCTTAGAATCTCTTCTGTGTAATAGCTTCTGATCATTCAGATGCCCTTTGTAAAGATCGTTGGGGAACCTACAAGATCAATGCCTTTAATAACTGCAGAAAGATTTTTATAGTTTATGACACATGAATGATAACCAAAAATACTAACTGCCAGTACACTATAAAGTAAGTTTAGAGATTTTAGGCATTTCTCAAATAGTTCAACAGATTATGCTGATTGAACAAAAATCCTTTTTTTTCTTTTTTCTTTTTTTCTTTTTCTTCCCCAGGGTTCTACCAGTTTAACTATGACCTGGGAAATGTTTTCTCCATGCCAGGACAGAAATTCTGTTCAAAACCAGACATAATACGTGACCCTGTAAGCTCACTCAGAATCTTTTTTACAAAAGAGACTGAAATGTGAGTCTCTGACATCTCACAGTCTTAGCCATTCAGTAAAAAAAATTATGCTGGTCTGAATTAATATTTGGAGGTGATGGAAGGGGAGAGTAAGGAACTCACAGAAAGTGGAGGAGGTCCAAAAGGAGATACTAAGATCATCCATTTCGCAGGAGAAAGTTGTGTGAAGAAAGCAGTACATATTTAAGTAGGCTGTTCTCAGCTTTTTCCACTGAAATTCTCTGCTACCTCAGAACTGTTTTCAGTGCCATGTAAATTAGGAAATCTTCTGTAATCTCAAAAAGCTGCACAGGGCAAGAAAATCATGCTCTTCCTCATTTGATGAATTGGTGCATTACAGAGTGTCTAGGTATATTGTGTTTTTAACAGATGCTATGGAAGATATCTTGCTCTGGAGGTTGGTGACAAGTTGGTTTGCTAACCCTTTTTCCATCACCGTATTGACAGCACTGAGAACCAAGTCAGCAGTTAATATGTGCAGGTCACAAAGTAATACAAGAAGGGTAGAAGATAACATTACAAGTATGGATTATGGCACTTATTGCATATGGCACTTCAGGACATGGTTTAGTGGGCATGGTGGTGTTAGGCTGATGGTTGGACTTGATGACCTTAGAGGTCTATTTCAACTTTAATGATTCTGTGAACCTGTGAAATGCAGAATGTGTGAATCCCTCCATATGTGTAAATCAAAAAACACTATGCCTAATTGGCCTTACAATGGCATCATTGAGATTTCATCATGTGATTCCCACTTAAAAAGGTACCAGAAAGATCTACAGTAACTAAATATACAAGAGAAAAACAACTTGTTTGAACAGCAATAAATATAAAGGGTAATTCTTCATGATCCGTGAACTGAATTATATAGCCTTTCTTAATTTAATTACCTATTAAAAATCCATTCATCTATAGCTCTTGAGAAGTTAAATGATCAACTGTGCTTACACAGGCAAAGACATTCTGGCACTCATTACAGAGATTGCTGCTGCTAAGACACAGCTTCTTCTTTGCTTTTGTACGTAACTACAAGTTAGAAACTATGTACTTCAATTGGACTGTAATAAGACATCTGAATTACTTCATGGTAGCCTGCTGTACCTAATAAAAGGTCTTACTTTGAAATCATCAGCTTTTAAAAAGGATAAAATAAATGCCAATTATTCACAGCAGAATTATAATTTTCCGTTACTTCTGTCAGTCTTTCCAATGGAGAAAATAGTAAGGGTTTTCAGGCAGGTTTTGTTGCCTTGTGGAGACTTTAGACAAATGCACCAATCCAGTGCATAGGGTTGCTGGGTCTTACCCCAGGTGGTATGTGTAAAATTTTTTATGGACTAAGTCAGCAAGTGAAACCTTGGTGCCTAGACATCCCTCTCTCATGCTCTATCTTCAATTCTATATGCCTAATTATCTCATGGAAATACTTCGACCAACAGAGGCAACAAAACCTGCTGTTGTTAAGGACAACTTAACTAAGTTGTTAGGGTTAAGTTACCTAATCTAAACCTTAGCAGTTAACCTAAGTTAACTAATCTCAGTAGCCATTTCTGGGCACATGAAAGACAAGGTGACTGGAAACAGCATGGATTTATCAAAGGCAAACCAAACTGATTGCCTTCTGTGGCAGAATGACTAAATCTAGGTATGAAGAAAGCACAGCAGATGTCTCCTACAGTAATTTTACTGAAGCTTTTGAAAGCATGCCAGTAAACAGGCTGAGATGCTACAGTCTGCATCAACAACTACATGAGTGAAAAAATAACTGGATAATCAGTCTCACAGAGTCATGGTTAATGGTTCATACTCTACTATAGGCTAGCAACTGGAGTTCCTCAAGGCTTTGCCCTGGAGTCTCATCAAATGTTCATCATCTTTATCAGGGACCTGGCTACCTGGGGAAGCAGCTCTGGGGGACAGTCCTAGGGTGCTGGTGGGTAGTGATCTGAGCTAGGGTTAGGTGTGTGCCTGGGCAGCAACAGGGGTCAACAGCACCCAGAGTGGTCAGCAGCACCCAGAGTGGTGTGAGCATGGCAAGGCCCCATGAGCACAGTAGCAGGAACTGAAACATGAGAGGCTTAGGCTGGAAATATGGGGAAGAATTTTACCAAGGAGGACTGCCCAGCAGTAGAGCCATGGCAGGCGCCTGGACTAGAGACCTCCCAAGGTCCATCTGTCATGGGCTAGAGCTGGAGCATGAAGCTGTAAACAATTTCACTACAGTGATAGAGACCACTGGTCCTTCTGAGCAGGAGTTGCTTGAGCCCAGACTTCAAAAGTTTCAGTTTTCCTGGGAATTGTGCTGAAGTCACTTATGGAGCTAAGATTTAGATCCTCGAAGTCAAACAGGCTTTAGTACAGTGAATGTAACTGTGCTTAAATACTGCTGAAATCTGTATTTCAAATTTTGTGTCATAACCATAGAATAATTTAGATTAGAAAAGACCTTTAAGATTATGAAGTCCAACTGTAAACATAACATTGCCAAGTCCACCACTAAACCATGTCCTTAAGCACCCCACCTAACACAACTTTTAAATACCTCCAGGGATAGTGACTCAGCCACTTCCCTGGGCAGTCTTTTCCAGTACCTGACAGCCCTTTCAGTGAAGAAATTTTTCCTAACATCCAACCTAACACTACCCTGGCACAACTTGATGCTGTTTCCTTTCATCCATCACCTGTTAACTGAGAAAAAAGACCGACCACCACCTCACAACAACCTCCTGTGGCATTGCATGGGGTTGTTGTGACACAAGTGCAGGAACCAGCACTTGGCTTTGTTGAACCTCATGCAATTGGCCTCAACTCATCAACTTAGTCTGTCCAGGTCCCTCTGCAGAGCCTTCCTGCTCTCAAGCAGATCAACACTCCTGTCCAACTTGGTGTCATCTGCGAATTTACTGAGGGAGCACTCACTCCCTTTGTCCAGATCATTGATAAAGATGTTAAACAGATCTGGCTCTTATACTGAGCCCTGGGGAACACCGCTTGTGACTCGCCGCTGACTGGATTTAATTCTGTTCACCACCATTCCTTAGGCCCAGCCATTCAGCCAATTTTTTTATCCAGCGAAGAGTACATCCATCCAAGCCATAATGAACATCTCATGTCCTTTTTCTCTGCCTCTAGTTGTCTTTATGGACTACAACCCTGTTCTTAAGACTAATGAATAGTCTGTAATCTGAGAATGGTTTGACTAACTAAACAGTGGAAACACCTGTATATTTAAAGTAGATATGGTAAAGCACCTATTTTGTACATCCTCCCAGATTGGATGTATTAGATGATCTCTGCCTGAAACAAGAATAGAATCTATCACCATCAGAAGACAGCTCAGGGACATTTAAGAATCTTTTGCTAGAGAAATCTAATTGGAAAGACCTGAATTTAAAGTGATCATTAGTGCAAGATTATTACAAGAACAGTTTGTTTAGAAAATGCAATGGCTAGATAGCTGATTTTCTCGTCAAAAAAGAAAGCAAATGCTCACATCATGTCAAAGCATATGCAAATGCCCTAAAACTTAAGTTGGAAACTTTTAAGTGAAATTTGCATTTGAAAATCACAAGCAATGTATCTTCATACCTAAATCAATTAACATTAAAGGAACAGATCAAGCCTTTAACCTACAGAAACAAAATTCTGACAAATGCAATTAACTCATAGACCATGAAGGTAACAGCGGTTTGTGGCAATCTGTGGTAAAACCCATCAGTACAGGTGGATCCTCTTGATGAAAAGCATACTGATCATTGTAGAAAACATACAACAAATTTCTATTTAAGCTTCAGACTCTGTTCCCAGTAAAGAGTCCAGTCGAACACTATGCACAGAAATGCAGCATAGCAAATCATATAATGTTTTATACATTATAACATAGACTTATTACTTATTGCTGTAGCAATTGCTCAGCACTTTCCTTTGGTTTATATCTGCATGGAAAAAAGAAGTGTGCCAATACATAAATATGTCCTTAGACTACACACGCTTACTACCATTTTTCTGTTTTAAAAAATATTGGTGGAGATGAAGGATAATATTTTCACTGTGTGAGTCATTGCTAAACTAACTTTTATTTGCTTACTGCTACAATGTAACTGGCAGGTCTCACTGATTTGAATACAAATATTTCCTGTAGCCATTGCGTGCACGTAATGCATGTAAAAACAGACTAAGTTGTTGTCTTCAGGCTCATTAAGCTGACTTCTGCATCAGGCCAATTTCAATAGCAATGCCAGTGGCACAGGTTTCTGAGCTTGGCAAAAATTAAATATTTAGAGAACAAAAGCTTTTAAGACAGCAGGGTATCACTAGGCTACAACTGCAGTGCAGAGCTACAGAAACGTCATTACAAAATACATGCAGAGAAAGAAATCTACTGCCTTCAAGTCTAATAATTACCAAGCACCATAGATTAAAATAAAGTTTCAGAAGCATAGTACATAACCTTGTATTGATTTATAAACTAAGTATTCATGAAAAAAAAGACAGTGTTAAGATCCAAAATTATGCATATTCAAAGAAAAAACAACAAAAAACCACCTATTCAAAAGTTGTACTCTCCAAGAGTGATGCTTGTTGAAAACACTGCGAGATAAGACATGTCCCTCAAATCAGTGAAGAGTGAACTTTGTTGTTGTTTTTCTTAAAGGAGCACTAATTATTCAAAGAAATGGTGAATTCATGCCAAGAAAGGTCACTAAGTCATGCAAGCAGTGGACATATGCTTCATTTTTAAAAATCTACCTGTCACTAACTTCACATACAAAAAACCCCACCCTGCGTTAGACCTAAATCAGGATTGCACAGCGAGGAAACAGTATTCATCATATAGAGATGATACAAGGTCTTTAATAAACATTATTGCACAGAAATCAGCATAGATACAGGTTTATTGCAACAGCAAATAAGTAAAATGTATCTTCAAAATTTATTTCACTTCTAAATTACAATTGTACAATTTTCACTCCACAAAAATTTTTCTCTCAGCAAAGACATATACTACCAATATAGCAGCAGAAAGGTTTAAAACCACTGTCCACACCACAACTTGGCTCTGTTTTTCTGCAAGCACTGTCAATGGCAGCTAAAGAGCAGAGAAGTCCCAGGTATGCTGTCAGCTATATATCCATCCTGACATGGCTCTCTCCCCACTGTTTGGATTTGAGGGCCATTCTCTGAGGTATCATAGCTCAGTCTTATAGAAACAATCTTGCTTTCACTTCCCACACAAATAGCATTTATTACTAGCTTGTACAATTTATTATCAGGTCAGTCGGGACCATTTTAGTTTTGTTTAGGAAGATGTCAGAAAAGACACAGGTCACAAGAGATACATTATACAATGCCATGAACAAAAGTAACTGGATGAAGGGAGAAACATCATAAGGCTAAATCTCTGCAGATAAATTTCGAAGCACCTTTAAATAGTCCTAGCCCTGATACAAAATGGATCCTGACATGGGTTTTGTGCACAAACTTTACAACCGTTGTAGTAATGGTTGCTCTACATCTTCTTACTCCAACTAGGAGGCACAGGGTATTTTTAAAAGGTGCTTTTGTAAAAGATGCAAGATAGCAGATACTCTGGGAATATTTGACATGCAGCCTCATTCAGGCCTAAATATTTTCAGCTATAGGCAGCTCCCTTACCTGCCCATACTGTACCATTAGCCTATGGTAAAATAATAATCCAAGGTCCAGTGACTGTTAAACTCTATTCGTCCCCCTGAGTTTCCCCTGAAGCTTTTTTAGCTGTCTGCAGGTTACACAGTGCTGTTCTCAGACATGGCACATGCTTGTATTTCCCTTCTTCAAATCCCAGCTTCCCTGTACTGCAGATGTTTCTCTCCCAGCCTCTCACAGGTCTATCCCTTGAATACTGTGGAAAAAAAAAAGATAAACTATCTGCCAGAGATCCCAGCTATTGAAATATTTTACTAAACTACACCTCTAGTGAACAATCTATATGCAGCAGGAGTGACACTAAAGAAAGAGAAATCACAAACACTGACACTTCTGCACAAAAAACAGGCAATTTGCTATTCTGATGAAACAGAAGGAAAAGATGCACTGAAAGCCTCAGATTGTTTGGCTGCACAGCTTGATCATACTTATACATGATTTGCATCAAATATAGAGTTGCAAAGACACGAGAGGGTGCTTTTTACCAAATCAGAACTTAACAGAGAACTTTCACAGAAAAGGAAAAATAAGTGGATATGCAAACATATATATTAAATGCTATGTCTGAAACTCCTGTATGTTCATGAGGCAGCAAACATATTGCAACCAGCAACCTTAGTTAGCTATATTATGTCACTATAGTTGTTTGCTTTAGATATATAATGTGCACATAGAGGAAATTCAGGAAAGCTACTGTAAAATGACAGTGAAACATTTGAATACCTGTTGCACATCTCAGCCAGTCACCACTGCTGCATTGCTTTGGGCACATTATTTCATGTTTTGGTATATTAGTTTCTCAAAGAAAGGGGAATAATACTGCCCTCCTTTGTAAAACAGGTATGTATTTATAGTACATTTCTTCTGTTATTCAGGATCTGTATTTACACTTTGAGATGAAAAATAGATTCAATGTATATTCACAATATATATTCTTAATGATTAAAAAAATTGGTTAGAATGCTTTCTCTTCCTTTTACATTGGGATTAGACAATTTCCTTCTTTCTTTACAGGGGCATCATTACCAGGAAACTGTGTTACAGACGCTTTCTTAAAATAACTCTGTGTTGATTAAACTTTACATCACATAATAAGGGTGCACAGCCTGTAACTGTTCATCATCAATTTAGCCAGCTACTATTGACAACAGGGTTATCTCATAACTATTTGTTGATATTCAAGATGATAATACAGAAAATCTTATTTCCTTGGAGAATACCACCATTATGCGAAGCTGTACATTGATTATTTTCAAGGCACAGAACATACCACACTATTGTCTGCTGCAGCTATTAGAGACATCTTGAAAGTTACTCTATTTGTCTGAAGACTGTTCGGGATAAACCATGCTCCATTTTGCAAGGTGCTGTATTTGTACCTCAGCCAAGCTAATCCTTCATTTGAAGAACTGTAAGATGTGCCTCTGTACATGGTTTAGCTTCACTTACATCAGCTATATGAACTGTGGTAGAGCTATGACTCAGTGAATGCTATCTTTGAGCTGTGTTTCATAACCAGGACACAGCTCTCTCCCCATTACATATGGTGGTGGGTTTTTCTTGGACACAACACTGATTTATTGCAAGTTCATCATACTGCTAACATCTAACACTATTAAACTGAAAAATTTTCTTGAACTTTGTAAGGGCTATATAAAGACTTTTTCAGAGAGTAGCTATAAAACAAAAATTAAAAATAGCAGTAGATACTTAAATTCCATTCTGTAATAGACAATTAAAGAGCATCTGCAGACTTTCTGCGAAAATAATTCTCTCTGGGTTCACCTTTGCATCAATCTGTGTACACTACACTTTCACTTCAGTGCTTAATTTCGCATCCTGTTTAACCCTACAAAGAACAATGTGAAGTGCACGTGGCTAAAGTGCATTAGCTTAGATGGTGACACTGCCACTGGTCATGATCTAGTGCTATCAACCACATGACATGGCAAGACTTCACATGCGCTGATTAATGCTCTCAGTGCCCTTGACGTAGCAAAGGTGGTGTGATCTGAAAGCCTAAAGGCTTAGAGATTTTCAGGTCATGGTTTCTAATAGCTGATCTGCCAGACATTGCTACACTTTTTCTACATGGAAGCCCTTAAAGAAAAAGAAAATGAAAGACTAAAATAAGAGGGAGAGAAAGGAAAAGAGGGAGAGAAAAGCAGGAAGTCATTCTGAAAGTACAAGAGGTACAAACCAGCCAGGAATCAGGAAATGGGACAGGTCAGACTCTTAGATGCAGAATTAAACAAAACACATATTCCTTTGTGTAGAATTTATTGTAATTTCCTCCTTTTCTCTTTTTTTTTCTCCACTATGGATTATGACTGCACAATAGGCCCACTTCTGGAGAAAACAAGCAGTTCAAAGAGGTTCACTGTAACACCCTCTCTTTCTTCAGATGCTAAAAAATTCAGGTTAAGTATTGCCTTTGTCGGTTCCCTAAGCAATGTCTTGAATTAAGTTCAAGGACAGTTCTATAATACTTCTCAAACATGTAACATCATTTTACAAATCTTGAACTCAGTAAAATTGCCAATAATATTGTTTCCAAGAAATACAGGTTAAAATTTTACTTCTTCTGACTTCTGAAATGAAAGACACATCTACTGAAAAGTACAAGTGAAAACCACAAGTGAACAGAACTAAAAGGCAATGAAAACAATATTAAAAGCTGGAGAAGACAAAGAAAAGCAAGTAGTACCAAACTAATGAATGATGAAAATTAACGAGTGCAGAAACAGAAAACTGAAATTGCTAAACGCAAGAATAAAACAGCTTACATGGAGCACAAGAAATGCCAATGCATGCAGAGATTTTTCAGCTACACAAATAAAAAACGCAAAATGATACCTGAAACAGCAATGTAAGCATGGAACTGTGCAGCTCATACTCAACAGCATAAAAAATACCAGCCTAGGTGGTTAGAATACGAAGGAGGAGGGTCCTGGAGAGAGTGGAAAACGACAGCCAACAGGTGTTTTTCAGGTAAGGAGCCAATACAAGCAAAATCTCTAATTGATTAAGAAAATATGCACAATTATACTTATCCTGTGGTCTACATTTCAGCTAAGCTAGACAAGAGGGAAAATTTCTAGGTTATTTTTTTCTTGGGGTGAATTTTACTCTTTTTATAAACTGAAGGTCTATAAGCCACTCACAGCTCAATACAGAGCTGAATCTGTCTCTGCAACAGGCAAATTACAAAATACCTTGGGTAGTGAGAAGGGATTGGTTTGAACTTGGCTAGCTGAAAGAGTACTAGCTCTAGGCAGTCTGCCCTGAGACCTGCAGCACCAAGGACACGACCTAGTCACACTGGACAATGGAAAGATGAGTTGCTCATACTTTCATGAGGATCTTTGTGATTAATAATACTGACATAGCACTCTCAAAGCTATGGGAGGGTCTTCAGCAGAGCTGAACCCTTCATGTGCTTTCCACTCCAGCTTTCATTTTGTGACTGAGTTAAGGTTTCTGGATAGACAGAAGCTGAATTAAAATAAATCTATTAAATAGAAGCTAAATAAGAAAGGAGTGTGCTGTCACAGACCCAGGAATAAAGATTTTTATTACAAAAAATCCCTAGGGCTCTAGACACAGATAAGGATCTTTCTGTGCTATTACAATTGTTACATACAACAGAGTATTTGTTGGAGAAGCGGCAATCATTTATTTTTTAACTTGGACCTAAAAGGAGTAAATACTATGATAAAATGCTTTATCATGTCCTTAGCTGATTTCTTTCCCTATTTTTAATAACCACCTAAAATAAGTTACAAGTTACTATTTTTCCTCAGTTTCACACAGACACAGAACATTTTTTTATTCAAGCAGTATCTAAAGCTACTGGAGAAGGATGACATCTCAAGCAAACATTCAATATCCCCAACGGATTCAACATTTGTTTCTGTTTCAAATTAATCCCTCTGTGCAATGGCTTGCTGTGTAACAGCAAGAAATATGTGTATGATTATAACACTTTCTTTCTGCAGTACCAAAGTTAGGACTTTTGTGAAAAGAAATCAGCAAAGTACTTCCTGTAGTTGAATAGGAAGTAAAGTCAAATAAACCATTAGATAAGACATTTTTCCTTTGAGTATGAAATGAAATTTACATTAACAGTTGGAATCTGAAGTAGTACAAACTGGTTCTTTAATAGCACCCATTTAGCTCTTCTCCACTATCTAAAAGGTTTGCTGTATTTATTTCTATGTTGGAAGAGATCTTTCTGTCAGCAAAAAGAAAGCTGAATTTTTCCAAGAGTTTGAACTGGAAGAACATTTCAAAATCTGCAGTCTTACCTTCAGCTAAGCATTTGGCAATACTCTTAGCAACACATTATAATTGGTTCTGTTTCAGATATTTCACAGAATCACAGAATCTCAGAATATTAGGAGTTGGAAGGGACCTCTGGAGATCATCGAGTCCAACCCCCTGTCAGAGCAGGATCACCTAGACTAGGTTACACAGGATTTCCTGGAAAAGGAGTAATCTTGCTCATATTTGTTATTCTTGCGTGCAGTCGACAGGGGGCCTCTGAATCAGAGAAACAACTCTGTCTTTTGAAGGGACATACAGTGATAATGGATTATGTTGCACAAGAGTTTCAAAAAGTACAGGATTTCTCTTCTGTCAGTTCAAACAATAAGTGGTTTTTGGAGTACTTTCAAACCTAGAGGACATTAGAAAGAACCTTTAGATAATGCCAGTGTCCCAGAACAGTTGCATGCCGACTCAGTAAATCACTCCGAGGCACAACGGGCCTTACCATGCTCCACGTCACACATGCAGGACACGTTGCACAACAAGAAAAGTTCTTGCCCTGCAAGAAAACACCTGCAAACTCTGCAGCAGCTTGTAAATTCATAGGGTTTCAGTTCTGAAAGCAAACATTGTGGTTCCACTCTGCTACACAAATGCAAAAGATTGATGGGAAAGTGAGGGTCACAATAAACACTCCCTTTACGTCCTGACAGGTAAAAAGATGCCTTTGTAAAAAAATGATGCAGTGCCTCCACACATGACATCTACTAATGCCACCAGCAGGTCACAAGTCACAGTTTTTTAATCTTAGCATTCTATACCAAGTCTTTACTATTTATAAGTCTCTAATGGCATCTCATTACTTGAAACTCAGTAGCTTCAGTTTCATGGGTATTGGACTCCATTAATTTTTTTAGATATTAAACTTAAAACTTTCGGGGGTATTTGGGTAACTAAATATATAGGTTGGATTAGTTTCCCTAAATTTAATTATCCTTAATGGGAATAAATTGTCATTTACAAGAATACTTCCTATATAACTGAAAATACTAAACTGGGATTTTTGATCCCCAAATTTGTTATTCCCATGAACAAAACCCTAAAATCCTTTACAGATGAATGAATAACGCGGGATTCTCTCCAAAAGTTAAAACAGTATATCTTAATGGAATAAAAGGAATGTGAAACTAGCTGTCCTGTGTAATTAGATTGCTGAAACAAAAACAATTAGTACAGTTCTTTACACTTTCCTGAGAAAGTCTAGCAAATGCTGGCTCATGTAACAATTAATTCAGCCAGAGTCAGTTCTATCAACAGGTAGAAACACCAGAAGGTCTATGTGGAAAATGCAAAAAAGAACAATATATTGTGAATTCTGCAGTGTAAACAAAATGTTAGAATATGCCTCCTGCCAACACAAATCCATTTGAATATGAAAGAACCCTTGAATCTATAAAAAATATTGCTAAAAAACCCCACAAAAAGCCAAGTTCATTAGCAAGCAATTTCAATTCATGAAACTGGCCCACAGGGAACGTAACTTGAAAAACATTTTGTAGGTCTTAAATCAAGGTGTTGGTACAATTGTACACTAATATATCACACAAAAAGAACCCATGTCACAAATAGCAAATGGTCCAGGAAATTATACTATGTTACCAGATTCCCTTTCTAACACACCCCAGGCAAAACTGTGCACTAAATTCTAACATTTTTGACACACAAGAATGCTATCGAACAGGTCCATTAGAAATAACACTTTTTTCTTTTTAAATCAAAGATTCAGATAAACTGTCACAAAGACTGCTTTTCTGGGAGGACAAATCCCTACAACAGCCTAGACAGATCCAGACTGGTAACAGCAAATCTTGTTTATAGGCTGCTATCTCCGGGTTCACACCAATACCCCTGGAAGTTAAAAGACTAATTAATTCCCTGTATGTGGTCAGTTTTGTTTTATCACTTCTCTGAGTAAGGGTAAGCAGGATAGCAGAATGCTTTGCGGCAGACCAAGAGCATCATTACTTTCAGCTCCATCTACACAATTCATCTTGATACAAGCTGATGACTTAAAGATCGCACCCTGTTTACCTCATTATGAGTGCTGAGTTATTTAACCACCTTCAGACAATTCACTTAATAACCTTAGTAAATAAAGTAAAATCATATTCACAGATCTTATGTTGTCCTAGGTTACATTAATTGGTTTGTTTTATGTCCAGCTGCCGCTTCATAGAATCCAAAATCATCCTTTTAATACAGCTTTCCTGAAGCAATTTCTTCAAACATGTAAGCATCAGTTCAAACTACAGGACCGATTTTCCATTATTTTTTCTTGTATGTAGTTTATATTATTTCACATTGCTTTTGCAGCAGCGTAACAATTAGAACCACTGTGCTTTCTTAAGGATAGAAATCAAAAACACAACTCAAACTTGTTCCTACCATTATCTGCAAAGCAGAAATAACTTTATCATCCCATTCTATTCAAGACGTCCTCTGTCTACAGAGACCCACTGTGACAGCTGATGACACAAAACACAAGACAAGTCTTTTTTTGTTTCTTTATAGTTTAGACTTCTAGTCTTAAATCTTCTTTTCCTTATACTAAACAGAATTTTGCTTCAGGAAACTATCAGTCTCACCTTACAGAAACTATCAGACTTAGATAAGGGTGACACTGGATTCTTAGCCCTGAAGAGGCTTTAAATTTCTGGAAGAAGTATCTGCTTCTTCAGAGCCTCTACAACATAGCACTGAGTAAAACACTTCAATCAATTGCAGAGTGCTTTCAACCTGAGGTATTTATTTGGCAGGAAAGTCGAGACAGTGATTCAAGAGTCTGCTACTTCTCTGCTTCAGTACTGCAATTCAGTATTTGCAAAGCTCAGAGTGACAGAACACACCGGTTCCTCACGAGAAGCAGCAGGTCAGCTCTATTCTCTCTTGTCTGCTGAAGTTTTGAATTAGCTTTAAGACTAAATTGCTGTGTTGTTGAGATTATCAGTGATGGAGGTCGCAGATCTCCCTCACAACTTTTCATGGTTCATAGCAGTCATACGTGTCACAGGAAAATAGTTTCTCTGACGAAACATACAGAACCCTGTAAGTTATGCTCTAGAGCTCTATACTTTGTAAAAACCAACCTGTCCCATCAAGGTTGAAAATTAATACCCCAGGCCTGAGTCTATGATGTCTCTCCTATGCAGTGCAGTGCAGTGCTGCACATGGAGTTACAAAGCAAAGAGGACAGGTGGGCATCGGGAGTCTCTGAAGCAAATACTGTCCATGGACAGGTGCTTCATACCTTCAAAACTGTGAGAAAGCAGGCAGGGACAACCAGAAGACAATTTTCTGTTTCAGCCACCTTTATTTTATCAACAATTTGCCACAGATTTTTAGGTAAATCGCAATTAAAAAGAAATAATTTTCACAAGCACTTTTGCCTGAATGTGCAGCACAGGGAGGAAAGGAAGAAAAGAAAGTACAAAGTGGGAAGGACAGAGTAGGATGGAAGGAGAAGCATAAAAGGACAGAAGGAGAAGGAAGGGAGGATGGGGAAGGAAGGAAGGATGGAGGGATGGAGGGAGGGAGGGATGGAAGTAGGGAAGGAGGGACGGAGGAAAGGAGGGAAGGGAAGGGAGGGAAAGAAAGGAAGGGAGTGAAGGGAGGGAAGGAAGTGGGGGGGAGGGAGGGAGGGAAGGGAGTGAGGGAAGGAAGGGAGTGAGGGAAGGAAGGGAACGGAGGGAGAGAGGGAAGGGAGGGAAGGAGGTAGGGAGGGAAGGAAGAAATCCACAAAACGTGACCCTTTAAATAGTCCTTGCTGCACGGCAGTCTTTTTACCTACTGTTTGATGTTTGCTGCTAATTTGTTGCATAACCTGGAAAAAGCAGTCTTTAATGAAGTCATTATTATTTTTACTATATACAGCAACATTCCATCCAGCCACCTGCAGCATATGCTGTCCAGTCACACAGTGAAAGACGTTGTGCTGCACCCCAAAGACTGAAGGTTGTCATAGCTACTGCTACTTCAAAAGCCTTGCCTTGTTATGTCTAAATGTTTTATGTTTAAAAATAGTATTATGAAATAACATCAAAAGAGAGATCTCTGGGCATGATGCTGAGCAACCACAGGAAAAAGATGGCCCTTTTTAATAAGCCAATTACAATCATACTATATAAAAGAAAAAAAACACAAAACAAAACAAACAACTTACTTGGATTGCTTTACCATACATCTAGCAAAAGCATTCTTTAAAAAGATACCATTTCTAAAACCATGATGGAACACAGGGTAAAGTCCATTTTTAATAAAATGCACCAAAGAAAATAAAAATTACCACAGTTAAAATAGTTGTGACTGTATGATCTGCTAACAGTATATTACACATGCAAGCCATTTGACTGATTTTTTTTTTTTTTATGTCATGGGTAGACTTTATGAATCTGTGGAAGTGTTGCTTAATTAAAAGCCACGAAACAATGACTGAAATAAATCTGAACGACAAAAGTTCAAAAAAGAGTCAGATTTTTTTTTTCTACAACTATGGCTTTCACTTCAAGGAATCTAAGTATTTTCTTCTATTTTGGGCATAAGGACTCAGCTCTATTTATGTAAAACGAGTCATGGGGATTTTTCCCTGCTGAAATTGCCAACTTCACAGCCTTCATTACCTTTTAATGATGTATGTAAAAGCTTGCTGCTGACTGTAACAAAGAGGTACTTACTCCAGCCTAGAACTTGACCCTAATTTACCTTTAACTCTTTTAGTCAATTCACATTTCTTCTTCTTAATGATATTGATAGGTATAGGCAGACAGTAAAGAAAGGTTTCAGATTCTAGGAGTTCAATTCCCAGGTGAAGTTCAGTGAGAATACATCTCCAGTGAAACCAATTAAACATACAATTTCCACATCAGCTGAAATGTGGCAGCTGGAGAGAACCTAAACCCACTTTTTGGTTAGGATGGTTACTATTTATGCTGCGTTTGTTCTTGTTCCTTGCTGAAGCTACCACTCTCCCTCGCTGCTGAAGTTGTGGCTTGTAGAACAATGAGTAAGAGCTGTGCAGAAGCACCTCTGTGAGTTTTGGAGATTTTCTTTGAGTATGAAAAGAAATGTCAAGAACTTTCTTATCTTCTTCCCTGTCTGCAGTAAGCTTTCTAAACTAACATCAAATGGATTATTTAGCTGTAAGAGGAGTCTGTCTAGCATAAGCAGCTGCACTGTTTATAACATGTTATGTGATTTTAAACCAATTTAGTTACAATAATTTAAACCAAACCAAAACGAACTTTGCTTAAACAAGAATGTGTTCCAGAAACACTGTGGTTCTATGAAAAGTGTTTTAAAAGAATCTTAAAATAAATTAAAAAAAATTAAATCTAATTTTGCAGCAAAGATTAGAAGTACTACTTAATGGACATATGGCACAGAAACCCCAATCCTAGAAATAAATTAGGATATGGTGACTGCTAGATATCTGCAATAAAACCATACTCTTTGTTAGGAAGATGCTGGCCAGCAGCATGCAGAGCATCAGAGACACTCAAAAAAGAAGATGAACGTGTTAAGGTTAAAACATATCACTTGGGGTCAAGATGCTGTAAGCTGTGTTATGTGCATGTTGGCCCGGCTGTGTTTATCTGGTGACACAGCCAGCTTCAGCCAGAGGTTCTCTCGAGCAAGTAAAACTATTTGTTGGACTTCACAGGAAGGTCTACCAGAACTAACTTTGAGGTCTAACTCCAGAGTTAAAGGATTAAAAGGTCACCTACACTTCTGAATATGAAAGGATTAATCTGATGATGCAGTATGCTTTTAAAAAATGTTTCTACGAGGTTTTTTTTTAAGCTGGAGGGGCTTGATGCTACTTAATTCAATGACAATGTTTCCTTTCTTGTTCTGTGATTCTAGACTTAGGGAACAATGCAGAATCAGAGCCATGTTAAATGAAGATGCAGTAAGACTCTCTTTCTTCAGTGGTTTAAGACTTTTAGCATCTTATATCTCAATGAATGGCAATGTCTACATATCTTCATTTCTGATCAGGATGATACAGTTACTAAGTATGTCAAAAGGAAAAAATGCTCCGCACCCATCTAGCTTCACATTGATTAGCTTTAATAAAAGCTAACCTTGTAAATGCTCCTGATACTAATAGCAAATGAGAACCCTAAGGGCTAATTTCAACTGCCACCGATTTTGTATGGAGGCAAGGGTACAAAACAAAGCTGATTTTGAATGCCAATGTTCTGCACCCTTGCCAGGAAACACTCTCTAACCTCCAAGAGAAAAAACAAAAACATCCATTGATCATAAAATCATAGAATGCACTGGGTTGAAATGGACCTTTAAAGGTCATCTAGTCCAACCCCACTGCAGTGAGAAGGGACATCTTTAACTAGATCAGGTGGTGGCTCAGAGACCCATCAAGCCCGATCTTGAATACTAGTGAAAGGACATAAAAATGAATTTAAGCATTACTCTGTAAGAATATACTGCACAGAAAGTAATAGAATACTGTAGGAAGATGACAGCAGAAAAACTGTGTCCAGACACCTCATACGAGCACCGAGATACAAAAACTCAGTCTTCTGGTCTTTGAATTTGCCTTTACTGCAGTTACCTTGGCACTCGCAACATGACTATGCAGCTTCACCGGATTCCAGTGACAGTTTCTGCATCACAAAGCCCTATTAGACTGTCTGGCCTCGTGCTACTATAAGGTACTATATGAGGTACAGGTCTTATCACAAATGTCTTACTGCAGCATTTAAATCTTACTTGTTTTATAAAGCTGTTAAGACCATATCAACATAGGGAAATTTGGATTCTAAGTATAAATATGAACAAAGCACTCAAAGACAAACCCACATCTTCAGGACCCAAAAGCTAACCCACACACTTAAGAGATATGAGGAGTTCAGGTCTTAACCAGCCATGCAAGTCCTGAAAAGGAGGCACCACCATCAAAATAGTTTTTCTCTCCAGATGTAACTAATCAGTAAAAAAAATAAAATGTGCCAGTTCATACCTGCCATTACTGTTGTAAAGCTATGGGCAGGTCTGCCCTTGGTCCATGAAATGTACATTTTCATGCTATGTATACTACCACAGTATTTTCCATTAGAAATATCAAAGAATACAAATTAGGTCAGATTGTCTCAGAAAGAGATCGTTTGGGCCATGGTCCCTTTCCTTATTAAAGAAAAAATGCCACCCTAAAACAAAGTGGGCCAGCACCTGGCACTCACTGCCAGGAGCAGAGAGGCTGCCAGTCAGGGTCTACCAACCTGCAACCCAGGCAAACTGCTGTCCTCCACATTTAATGCTCCAAGGAAGCTGACTACCATTCAGCTGAGGATTCACACAGTCAGCCATTTGAAATACATATTAAATTGTTTCCTGGACATTCACATAAGCCATCTGCAGCCTGCAGGTTCAGAGTATTGTGCCTTGCAGCTGCAGAGGGGCCTTATACTTAACACAGGAGTGATTTAGCTCCCAAGGTTGTCTCACTCAGCTTGAAGAAAAGGATGTCAGAGGTCATCACCCCTTCCCTGAAGGACTAAATATCAAGGCACGTACTCCTTAGTTACTCTTATTTGATTGCTTCATATGGAAATATGCCATCCATCCATCATGGAAGCCAGTGCTGGAACTTCAAATATAATTCAGTTACAAAATAACATGCAAAGTAGTGCACTCCTCTGTTTTATAATCCTTAAAAAATTCAACAAAATAAAAATGCAGTCCTTAATGATACAATACAAAGATGTGCAAACAGCAAAATAGCAGATGCTCTTTCCATACCTGTTCACTTGCATTTAAAGGATGAGGTGAAACATACTTCTAAAATTTCCCACATAAATGCTCAAGTTTTCTTTTATTCTGGAGTAACATTATCAAAAGACAGGGTACTAGAGGAAAAATAAGCACATCTAAGGATACACAGCGTGAGAGCTGGAGGTGGAAAAAGGACCCCTTACTAGTCACCAGTGTTTTTTAATTTTAATTTTTTCTTGAAATGAAACAGATGTAATTTTTCTTCTAAGGACAGCTCCGAAAGAAACAGAATACTTTTCAAGGCTCCCTGTCTGCATAATATTAGCTACACATCACACTCTCCTGTAATATTCCATGAGCTAAAGTTACTGGACAGACTTGTTTTGGAATACTCATACTCTTAAAAACTAAGTAAAAATTAGTTAGGTTTTGCTGACAACTGCTGATACTCTTCAGTCATCTGAAGAAACCTTGTTGTCACAGTCTTTAATTACATAGCACTGTGTCTCCATCATTAGGTAACTCCTATGACTACAGTCTGTCAATGCCATATTCAACTTGCACAAAGTAATCTCTTAAAACGGAAACATTGCTCATATTCAATTTCCAAGAAACTGATTTCCTATGAGTCCTCAGTGCCACCTATTATTTAATTTCAATTCACTAATACAGTTGATGATCATAATGGAAAAACAAAAGAGACAAGACAGAGGTCCTTCTGTCACTTGCTGAATGGTTCTTTTTAGCAAGTTTTAAGATAGGAATCTACTTTTTAAGCTGTAAGTATTATGAAGGATTATCACAGTTGGAGATGATTTATTGCTTCCGTCTGTTACAGGTGATATGTGAATAATCAAGTATAAGGTTAAGTACTTGCAAACTTCCTTTTTGCAAACCAGATAGGGAGAAACCTGGATGTCAAGAGCCATTCACTGTTCTGGGTCTGTCATGGATCTGGAGTTTCACAAAGTACATTTCCTTCTTGCAAGATATTTATGAGGATTATAGTCACTGAGTGATTAAATTAAATAAATGTGAAAACTAATGCAGAGTTTAATTAGCAGGTTGACATTCTTAACACAAGCTGTTCACTTGCATGCAGTGTTTTTTTATCTGGCAGGGAACAAGTGCATTTGGATAGTTTACCAGGGATTTTGACTAATACAGATATAAGTAGCTGTGAGATTATCACACCTCCGCTTCTGTCTTTATGTTTCTGCCCCATTCCCCTGGAAACAGATTTTATCATGCCCTCAACAGTCTTTAAATAAAATTTATGTTAGAGTGATCCTGCCTGATGTTAAATCTATGTGGCTTAACTGAAACAGTGATAAATGTGCAGGTGTCTATGTGATCATGTCAAGAGTATCCAAGTGGAAAAGCTCAACTTTATAACAAAACCAGGAATTACTTAGACTACTTTCCCTCCCTCTCTTTCTCAACATATAATCTCTTAAAACTGAAGGCTGAAACATTAGTAGCAACATATTTTTCTCTGTCAAGGGCTTAAAAAGTCAGGAGCATAAAAATAATGCGCTAGCAATCTGTATGTCCTGGACTTATTCTGCTTTTTAACTCTACAGATGAAGCTGTAGGAGCAATAACTGTGCAAGCAGGATTTTCTCTGCCTGCACATCAGTAGCAATGATATACCTTTGACAAGCAAACTGTGCTTTTCAGGGTTGATTTTTTCTACTTGTACATAAACGGATTCAAGCAATGGGATGTCCAAAATCCTGAGGGACCCCTGCATGGTCCATTCTTCCGTCGAAAGCAAAACAGCCTTTGATTTTAGCAATGTAAAATGCACATGCCATACACATAATACTTGCACAGGAGTGGTGTCCTACAATTTGATCCAAGTAAATAGCCTATCCTGTAACCTCAGTTTCCTCATCTGTGACAAGCAGATAAAAATCTTTGTAATGCTGCCATAGGAGGCACTGTAAGTGAAAAGTGCCATTGCTGTATGAAAGAGGATTTGTTCAGCTAAATCTCCTAGTATCCTACATGCATCTCCCCTTTTTGAAAGCAGCTTTTAAAAAATGATTGCATGGGATTTCCAGAAGAACACTGCGTCCACAAAATTCATGGAAGCACTGTAAATTATAGGCAACTTCTTAATGTAAAGCAAAATGCGGGTGAAGTTAGATTCAACAGATGCTATGCTACACATGTTCCTCCCATAAAAAGATGAACAGCTGTTGAGTTCTGCTTTGTGGGGTCTAGCTACATCAGCATGATAAATAGCATAGGAAGAGATATATAAACTTCTTTCTTGACTGTATTTGACAGACAGGGTACCTTTTTGGTCACAATATCTGGACACATTGATGCATATTCTGTAAACTCACTTCCCTCCCAGTACCACTCCCCTCCTATACTGCAGCAGATGTCTCCAAACCTGTTTGATCCAATTGCTCTGAATGTAGGGGTTAATTGTAACCAGCTGTCCCAGAACAGTAGGCATTTAAATACCTTATGAGGAAGCCAAAACATTAGACATCCTTTTTTTCCGCTCCTTTTCTTACTTGTAGTTACTGCTAAAACCTGCTTTGCTCCTACAGGTGCTAGCAGGCCCTGATGTCCTGTGGAACGAATTGTTCATGACGTTCTGCTGAAAAGGAAAATATACCAGTCCACTCATCTGGAGACCATTTAAAGTTCCACTAACATACACACACACCACAGCAAGCTCAATTTTCAATCTTGTTTGTTCTTCTTCCCGTGTTTCACCTTCCGTTCACAACTGGGGTTCTGTTCCATTAGCAGCTTTCCAAGCCCTCAGAGAACGGTTAAGGGAACGGAGCAGAGAAAAATACTTTCAGTTACCCCACTTCTATGGCTTCAGTTAGGTCTTTATTACAACACTAATATTTAAAACTCTTTGGAGAGTCTTGGTTAGCATTAAATAACAATTTGGTATAATGAAAATTATATGGTGGTAAAAGAGATGTTACAAATGTTGACTCTTTGCCAGTCCCTGGACAGAAATTTTCCAAATCCCATATGGACAAACCAGGTAGGGGATCACATCTCACAGTCATGTTACCAGTCACTCAAAAGACTGCTTGTTCATTTGTTAGATCTGCTTCAGGAATAAGGTGTAACATCTCCATTCTGGTGACAAAAAGGCTGTTAAGAAAAATAAGGGATGTAGACATTGAATCTTGAAGCCTCAGGAAGAATTCCCCCACTTTCTGAATGAGTGTTGTAAGACCTAGTAAGAGAAGTGGTAGAACAAATCAACTACAAAAAGAGAGATGACCATCCCAAAGTGAGTATGGGATCAAATATTCTTACTGCATTGAAGACATGAAGCATTGACTGCTTCAGACAGATGAACAACAGGTTTCTTAACCCCAGTCCTTCTGAAGTGTAAGCAAGGTGCTCAGCTACTAAATGGCCTAAAGGCTAGAATTTAGCTGGTTATCAACATAAACAGAATTAAAGTCAGTGACAAATTTTAAAAGCCAATAAAAGATTGGATGCATTCTGACCTAGGGGTAAGCTCAAAAGAATTTTTCAGGATTTCAAGAGATCAGATGGGTCCATTTCAAGTCACATTCAATTTATATCATAAAGTTCTGCGTAACTATCATATTTCTATGGAATCCTAAAGTTTTACTCACATTTGATGTTTAAGCAGTGGGATGCTCCTGTAAGCAGTTCAGAAGCACAATTTTTACCATCTGAGAAAGGTTTACAAGCATTTACCCCTTGAAATTACAAACAGAACAATTTAAGAAGGTTCACTGCTAAGAGGTCATGATAATTTATCTTCTAGCAAAAAATTCAGACTGAAGAAATGGTATAATAAGCAGATGAATGTCATATATAGCAATGACAAGGTGAGAGAGAGACTTATTTTAGGTAACAGAAAGGTAAGCATAATCAGAATGACTCATTAAGAACACATGACTGCAAATCTATATGCATCTCAGCTAGCAGCTGTTGCGTGCTTAATTTAGCAACTAACAAGAAAATATGGTATTTAGTAGTGAGACAATGTTCTATTGTGGGTTTCAACTTTTTACTAAATTTATTTTGCATTTGTTGAAATATTGCAACCAGTCAAGCAATGAACTCAGTATCACTTTCTTCATATCACATTTTTATTTTGCTTAATAAAATTTCTAAGCGTCTCAAAAATGCACTTTGTTTTAGTCAACAAAATTAATCATTACATAAAAAATAATGGATGCTCTAGGATAATGTAAAAGCATGGAAAGCCATGTTACCGCTTAATAGAGTAGCTGTGATAAAAGCTTTCTTATTCTAGAGCACAGAGATCTGTTCTGGAGTATCTGTAATGTTTTAAACTTGTTCCTCCTTCTCCTTAATTGAAAATACACATTTAGCCAAGTCCCTAGATGGCAGTAAGTCTGGACATCACAGGATCTTAGAAAAGACTGTATCAGAAGATGATGCTTGGATAGCACTGGCAGCTGTGCTGCCATTCAGTGTGACCTGGACAGGCTGGAGAGTTTGGCAGGGAGAAACTTCATGAAATTCAACAAGGGCAAGTGTAGGGTACTGCATCTGAGGAAGAACAGCCCCCCCATCTATCAGTTGAGGATGGGGGCTGACCTGCTGGAGAGTCAGTAGCTCAGGGGGAAGGGCCGGGGGAGTCCTGGTGGACAGCAGACTGACCGCGAGCCAGCAACGTGCTCTCATGGCCAATAATGCCAATGGCATTCTGGGGTGCACTAAGAAGAGTGTGGCCAGTAGGTCAAGGGAGGTCATCCTCTACTGTGCCCTTCTGAGGCCACATCTGGAGTACTGCATCCAATTCTAGGTTCAAGAAGAACAAGGAACTACTGGAGAGAGTCTAGCACAGAGGCACTAAGACTGGAGCATCTCCCATACAGGTAAAGCCTGAGGCAGCTGGGTCTGTTTAGCCCAGAGAAGAGGACACTGACGGGGTGTCTCATTAATGTTTATAAATATCGAAAGGGCGGGTGTCAGGAGGATGGGATTAGACTCTTCTTGATTGTGCCCAGCAACAGGACACAAACTAGTGCACCGAAGGTTGAACTTAAAGAAAAAACTTCTTTACTGTGAGGGTGACAGAGCACTGGAACAGGCTGCCCAGAGAGGTTGTAGAGTCTCCTTCTCTGGAGACACTCAAAACCCACCTGGATGTGTTCCTGTGAACTTCTCTAGGTGATCCCGCTCTAGCAGGTGGGTTGGACTGGATGATCTTCAGAGGTCCCTTCCAAATTCTACCATTCTGTGTCTGTGTGACTGTCTATGATATATATCTGTAAACTTCACACCACTGCAATAAAAATGTGCAATTCTGCCTCGCTTTTCAACTATGATTTAGGTTTGAATAAAAGCCTGTGGAAGAGTGTGCCTTCATAGACTCTTCAAAAAAACTCCATAAAACTTAAAAATTCTGTACAAAAACCGCAAAAGTTCTTCTGTAGATCACAGGAGCTATGAAAAGTTCAGGATGAGTACACTTAGTTGTACAAGCAAGTAATTAAAATTACTTACCTAATTGAGATGACAATGATACAGATTGTTTTTGTGACTTCTGCTGGTAAATCCAAAACCACAATGGAAAAAATGGGCTAGTGAGTCTTTTTTTTTTCCAATCTTTGTTCTTGTTTACTAAAAAAAGGTAAACTATATGAAGGTAAGTGCAGAAATAATAAGATGGCAGCCACTGAAAGACATGACACAGTATTCTAGCAGCTATTATGTTGTAGGGAAGCATAGCTGACAGGAACGTTACCTGCTTGTCTGCATATGTTCAGAAACAAATTGGCAGCAAGGAAAAGAAAATACAGGTAGAATATTATGTCACAGAAGTGGTGTCTCCACCACTTCACCAGCTGATTTAATCTCAGAACTGCTCACCCTCACCTGAACAAAATGTCCACAAATCTGCTCTGTTACTACTCAGGCAAGGTCTTACTGAGGCCAGTGGATTTCCTTCTTGTGTAAAGACTGAATAAAGGTATCAAGATTTAATCTACAAAGAGAAATTCAATCATTTCATTAGTACTTTAACCCAAAGGACTGCATTAAGAAGTAACATTTATACATTGATTTTTCAAGGTATCATTTTTATCTCTCTTGCACTCAATAGAACTAGTAGGTTTGCTGAATGAAGCTAGTTTTGTTGTCTGACAATAGTCTTAAAATGTTCTTAATAGTATCAAATCAAATATAGTCAAAATACATTATCTCTACCCTTGCTCCACACTTTACTAGGTAGAAAAAGGTAACTCAGAAAAGGTATTATGGTGTCCTTAAGAATTATAATTTTGGAGCCTCCTAGAGCTCATCCTTCTCTGGAAGGCTTTATAAGTGAAGTAACTCATGGCATATCAGACTATACCCATTTTTACACATCTGTAGTCCAGCTTGACAGCTTATTAGCCCATAAAGGGGAAAATATGCCTAAAATACATCTTCCAAGCAGATGAAAAATTTCCTAATCATACTTTTTAAAATTCAATAAAATAAGTTGAAATTTTTCTTTAAGAGCTGACAGATCTTGTGAGAGTGAAATTTATCTGAAAGTTTAATTTTTATGAAAAATAAAAATCATAAGAAGAAATGGAATTTTACTGAAAATATTTTAACCCTGCGTGTTTATTCCCAGGTACTAGCTCCACTAAAAATGGAGTTTGCATGGTCTGTGAATTAGTTTCCAGTGAACATCACTGGCTTTGCACTAGGGAAAAAAAACCAACACAACTCCACAAAAAAAACCCCAAAACTACCACTGCTATACAAATGTTGAAAAAAAAGTGAATTAATCTTTCTTGGATGCAGTTATTTGTTTCTGGACAAGAGCCGCATACCAAGATCCATGATCATTACATATTCTTATCAAGTCACATATTCTCATCAAGTCACTACCACCAAAGCAGAAAGCAGAAGACTGTATTAGCGTGAAGTTACAAGGCTGTATAGGTCTCCTAACTTATTTGGTTATGGTTCTAATTAAGATGAAAATCAACTCAGAATCCAAGAAAATGAGAAGAGAAAACATCCTCTTGGGGCCCTGATTCATATGCAACTGGAAATAAAATAGAGAGTGGGAGAATAAGACTTCATCACTAACTAGAGGTCATCACTAACTGATATGGGATTGACATAAGAATCATGGTGTTTCTGCCATAAAATGTAATTTCAAAATGAAGCCATATTGAGAAATCTAGAAAGAAGATTGACCAGTGGGAATAATCCCTTCAGGAAATTAACATGCAACAGCTTAGGAAGACTACAAAAGCCACTCAAAATGAAAGTTGTTTTAAATTGCATATATCTCTTTCGATAGGTGGAGGAAAGTTTTGCGTATACATACAATAGGTTTCATGGAATCACAAATAAAAATCAAAACTAGTACTTATGCCTTTTTATGTCTAGAAAGCATGTAAAACTATTCCAGAGATGTGCACTTTCCTGTGTTTCCCAAAATCTATGTTTTAACTTAACAAAAAAAAAAAATCTTTCCATTTTGATACAAGCTGACACAGAGAACCAGTTAGTTAACAGCATCTTTAAGATGTCAGTTTTCCATGGATTTTGCTTTCAGCTAGCCATAAAGATTTCAAGGTTTATCCTTCCTTTTTTTTTCTTTTTTTTTCCTTTTTTAGAAATAAGCATCAATTTTTGAAGCAAAACTTTGCTAAGGATTGAGAAATAATGGTCAGTATTTCTGCCAATTTCCATCTGCTTCATGAAGAGTCATGAATGTTTATTTCCTAAAAAAAAAAGACTAAAAACCTATGAAGAAGACATGTAATAAAAGGTCTCAAGCTTAGTGACACAATCATAAAACATCAAAATTAGAAGGCAGTTGAATCAACTTTACGTATTTGGCCCAGATCATCAGACGGCAAACTATTTTTTCCAGTACCGTTAGGCACATATCAGAGTTTTACAATTTCCTATTCACTGGCAAAGATAATCTCCAGGAAGCTTCTGCTGAACACATGCTTATTCCAGAAGCTGCAGCAGTTAAATAACAAGTTAAGACAGCTGGGTTCAATTTAGGTTGCGGATTACTCATTCACTCAAAAAGATAACCACTGTTAGGCTGCTGAAAGCCAGCATTGCTGCTATTACTGAACCCAGTTGCTATGTCCAGCTTTTTTCTATTTAAGACATTAAGGAAGTATTTCTAAAATGCTATTATTTTCCAGGGAAAAAAAAGGATAAAAACTTAATTTCTAAATAATTACAATTATTTCCCAAAATTAACTACTATTCTTAAGACTCCAGAATAGTATAAATTAAAAAGATTAAAAGCACAGGTATTCGACATTTTCAACCTTTTGGAGAACATTTTGCAAACATCTCCTATATTTTGCTTTGTAACTGATTTGCCATTTTCTGCCTAAAATCTTTGCATGTGGGAGAAAGACTTTGGGAAGGGACTACTGCTATAGATAATGGTGTATTTTTTTCTTATTTAGCTCATAAATGCATTACAGTAGGAAACAGCAAGCTTACTAGAGGGTGCATGTACTTTCATTTTCCATCTCTCAGTTTCAATTTCTATCTACTCCTTTCCTGTCAGAAATATCAACTGGTTATATATTGACTTGCATAAAGACACTAAAAAATCCTCTGCCTTATTTTGCATGGGATATTTGGAGAAATCTTTATTCAAAGTATAAGTCCTAGGCTTTATGATTCCACATAGGCTTAAAATCAAGATCTCTATCTAGTTTTTAATACAAAGCAATCACTTGCCAATTTCTGATTTTAGTGATTTTTTTTTGGTTCGTTTTTCCATCTGAATACAGTAAATGGGATACCAGCTTCTGCTGAAATACCTAAAGACAGCTTATGGTGAAATGTGTCAATTACTCACATTTGAGTATTGCCTAACACAACTTCACTAGATGTTTTAATTTATCGCGACTCTATTTCAGGGTGTAGGCCACATCCTATGAAAGGTAACTCAGAAACTCTTAACAAGGCAGAGAGAGGAAAATTACCAATACTGTTGCAAGAGTATCCAAGGGCTTTATTGCAGTTTGATTTCTTTATTTGTAGAAAATACTAACCAATTTTGCAGTGACTGACTAAAACTATCCCATGGCTAAAGCATCAGTTCCACATAAAAATGAGGCACCTGTACCCTGATATCTTTTTGACCGAAACCTGAATCATGTCTAGGAAAACTTCCTTTTATGATCAAAGCCTAAGTTATG
>NW_010170057.1:3331-5972 GCF_000695765.1 Mesitornis unicolor | reverse complement strand
TACATGGACAGAAATTTTTGTGACAACTTGAGCTTCTTCTTTAAGAGTTTTCATATCGTCACTACTTACTTACCTCTTATTACTTCAGGCAATCATGATAGTTACTTTTGGAGTATCTAATCTGTAAACCATGTATCTCCATACTTACACAGTGATGACCTGTATTCAAAGCATCAATTAGTAGGTCAATATCTTAAGAATCAGAATGCTGTAACTTCATCCATGACAAGTTAGAAAATCACTTCTGTGCAACTGGGACTTGAAAAGTTTCCTTATTTTCAGAAACTGAAACAAATAATCTTTCCAGTATTAACTGGCTTCTAGGTCTGAATCTAAGATTCAGCTAAATTACAGTATGATAATAATTTTTTACCATAAGTTCTTATTTTTCATGTTTAAGTTCTAGTGACATTTCACTGGAAACACAATGTGTTCAACAGCATCTGCAAAACAGAAGCTTTTCAACACAGGGACACTCTCATACAGAAGTAAGCATACTCATGGCACAAACAAGCAGTTAAATTCACAGCAGTTAAAGCTCACAGGTAATCCTTCAAAGATACGTAATACACATCCAGTTAAATATTTCCTAATGCACATAGTATTACAGCCATCGAAAATCCATCTGTCAAAACATGATGAAAAGAATTTCTTTAAGATCTGAAAGCTTTTGAAACATCATTCACCATCTCTAAGTAGTTACAGGAGGGTCACAGCTCTACCCTTGCTTATGACTGCAATGGAAATAATTCTGGGAGAAAGCAACATTTCCTGTACACTGGTAACCTGCTGACCACTGGTTAACTAGTTATATTACAGTAGTATATTCTCAGATTCCTTGATATTTCACAGTATTTGCACTGCTATTATGATCCATCTCTGAAACACCATTTCCTAGCAGATTAAGAACCAGGAGAAATAACTGAGAATAGCCCACAGATTTAAAGGGACATTGTCAAGGTTGAAACGTAAATTCAAACGTAATCCCTTGCTTTGTATTGTCATTACAGTAGTGTTATGTCATAAAATGCTATAGTTGCAAGAAGCATGCTTCAGAAACACAGCATTTTGTCAGTAGGTCTACAATCATAGGACAGTGTATACCATGTTAGAGAAAAATATATATAGAAAAAAAAGTTTCTCTGTACAAGCTTCTTGCAGGAAAAATGTCTTTAAGCAGCATACAAGTAGTATAATATCTCCCAGTAAGAACAATCACATTTTAATGATGGTCTTTAAGTTGAACATCCAAGAATTCAAGAGTCTTTATTGCTGGAATATCATGTCAGCTTTTAGTAACAATGATGCTCTTAAATGCTTTTAAATCCTAATAGAAATTATTAATATTTAGCATTTAAGCAAATGGAACTGGAGACATTTCAGCAAAATCCAGGTCTCAACAACACACATTAAAGTTTAGAAATGGCAAAACGTTGACAACTAGTTCACAATATTAACTTGGTAACTAAATTCAAGACAGTGGAAACTTTACAGGTATGCAGCATTGTAAATAAAAATAGTAATAATTTAAAAAAAGACTTTACTCTAGATGCCTTGACTTTTTAGGACTTATCCTTAACATGTTTTATAAAAGGCCATATGAATAAATGGACAAATATAGGTCATGACAATAGTGCCACAGCACAAGCCCAGCACAGCCAGTATAACACCAGCTGAGCTCTCAGCCTGTGTCTGTGGGACATTATGTAACCTATGCATAAGCCACATAGAGCTTATCATGCCCCATGACTAAATGCAGTCTTACTTCCTATCAGGCAAATCAAGAGCATAAAAGTAGCTTGTACTACTTTATGAGTTGGCACCAAATCAGTTCAGGAGGGCAGGGGGAAAGACTGTGCGACAAGGACTCATAAGCGACAATTTTTCCAATCAGGTGACCTAGGCCGTGTGATCTGCTGCCCGTGCCTCCTGGGATACTGCAGTAGCAGCATTATGTAAGCACTGTAATACTCTTATATCAACCAAAAATGGCCAGACACAGGGCAAAGCGCAGCTCCCTTGCCCCGCTCCTCCCTCAGCACTTATAACTGATGGTAGCTGAAACTGGTTAAGTGAGGGCCTGACTGTGTTGAAGTCACTAAGCAGTTCGCAGCTGCCCATGATGGCTCCCACAGCATAGCATTTACATGGGGGGGATGCAAGGCTGCTTCCCAATGATCATCCCCCACTCTGAGCTGTCCCGCATTGCACCAAACACAGGCAAAGGGGGTGCTCACAGTGAGACTGACTGCATACAGGCACAGGCATTGCAGGCATCAAAGGTGCCATTTTTTAAATTTTCCTAACTGCTGAAACTCTCACACTGACGTGCTTCTCTTTTAGGGTGTACCCTAAAAACAGACTGATGCAAACAACTGATGCATTTCTTTGAAGAACGAGTTTGAGAGAGTTCAGCATAGTTATTTTAAATCCTAGCAGGAAAGGATGTGTTAACTAGTGGTACTGATGCAGCCTCAACAGAATATTTTGACTATTTGGAGATGAGGACAGTGACACACCCTCTACAGTAAAAATATGTTCTAAGTACAGCTCATCAGGAATTGAACAACTTGTGTCTCTTAGAAAACTAATGGAAAATTTGTTCTGCTGTCATTGTTTCAGGGTTTCTCTCTGTTTGAGC
>NW_010170057.1:0-3300 GCF_000695765.1 Mesitornis unicolor | reverse complement strand
AAAAGAGTACATTTTTTGAAGGGATGGACAGAATGATTCAGCTCTGATCCACTAATGATGGCTACTTCCTATCCTGCATCTCTGCAGCACGTAAACCAGCCATAACCCCAGACAGAGAGCCTCTGGATCCAAGATTAACCTGAACCATCGGGCACTTCTAGTCACGGATGTTCCTCAATTAGCACCCAACAGTCAGCCACAATAGCAAACACTATTTAAGCAGGAGCCAGAGCCAAGGTCTCTCCGGCTGAGACTGTAACAAGTTTTCCTCTGTTTATATAAATCTAAAAATTAATTGATTACTTAACACTGAAAAGGGGAACTTGTCATTTCAAGATGTAGTCTTGAATATGAAGTTCATTCATGCACAGCCAGAAGTGCAAAGTATTGCAGAGATCTCCTTCTTCCTGGGTGAATCCTTGCAGTAACCAGTGTTTATCTGACTGCAAATTCTGCTTCTGCTTCCAAGTTATTAATAGCCAGAAGGTGAAGGAATAGTAAGCATAAGAAATTATAGCTGTGTTCTCTGTACTCGAAAAGTGCTATGTCCAAACAGCAAAGTGTTATTAGCATGTTATTCCTTTGCAAGTGTGTGAGGTTTAAATGGAAAATAATACTGAACAATACACTTACACTGACGATGTTATCGTTCCCCTTGGGCAGTCTCAATTCACACCACTATCCAAAGTGCTAACTGCTCTTCTAGTCAGCACAAGAGAACACATAAAATATTAGGACTTACTTTTTAATGTAATAAAATGCCAGTTTAATAACTTTGTCCCTAAGCCATTTTCTGGCTACCAGTGGATATTCAGCTCCTCACACTATATGTCTCTGCTGCGAGGCTCTTGAGTTACAGCAGAGACAGACCATGGCACGAGATGCCTGGGTAAGCTGGGAATGAAAGAAAATTTCCTTCATTTCTAAACAGCCCACTCTCACTCCAAGACTGATATCCTCATCACTGAAGACAACTGCATTTTTCCCCACTAGTTTCAATTACAGAAGCGATCCAGCCCTACATGAGAGTAACAAAGTCTTTTCCATTTCCTGGCTCTTGTGAGAATGTACAACCACAAGAAGTCAACTGATTATTTCAGATTTCTTTGACCTAAGAACATGCTGAAATGACAGTGGACATACTGCTGACATCTTGAACAAAGACTTTATGGATTGAAAGCTTGAAATCTTTCAGAATCACAGCCAACGCTTAACTCTAAATTATCCTAAGATACCTAAGCATGACCATGCTGAGTTGAGTAAGCACTTCTTCAGAGGCCATCTAGAAAAATCTGTTTGGTACCTTACACAGTGTGTGTGAGTACAGGACTTCCACAAGAGAGAAATTCTCACTGCTGTCTCCTACCACGTCAACCCATCAGCAGTAAAAAATTCATTTCAGCAGCGTAATACTCCTGGTTATGAATTTTCTATAAGCCCTAATGACAACTTATATCTGTCAAAGAGAAGCAGCTGGATCTAGAATGACAGAGGCACTCTTACCACTGAGATCACCCACCTTGCCTTAAACATCCCTGCACACTTTCATCAAAGAAATCCTGGGTTACATGTCCATCACTGCTTCCAGCTCACCTGCAAGCCCGCTGTCACAAGGTGGGAAGGCAGAGAACTCTCTGTTGTGAACTGTTCAATTCCCTTTGAACAACTAGCAACAGTCTGCACCGATTACTAAGAGAAGAGGGATGTATATAACATAACCACTTACTAAGAGAAGAGGGATGTATATAACATAACCACTCAGAATAGCCTCTTCTCTTTTCTATTATAACACAGTTTCACCTCCTTCCTAGTGAGAGATGATGCTAAAAGCTAAACCACATGGCTCTTAGTAGAACTCTGCCAGGCCTTTGGCCTGGCTATGACAACGTTATTCCCAGCTTCCACATATCCCTGTGTTTATACATTGTACACAGGTACTTGGCTGAAGCTCTGGATTTCCCCACTGAAACAAGTGTTAGTCACTGTGGAAATACAGATAATTTTGTTTATCTAGTAGGCAAGTCATGGTGCTTTCATTTTTTCTAATTTTAAAAAATAAATTTTATAGTGGAAAAAATATAAAACAGAAAATATAAAATAAACTGCTGAAAATGGTGACTGTTTTCCACTAGGTCAGCAGTACAAATCAGCAAAGTTCTTGTTTTGTTTTTAAAAGCAAACTATTCCTCTGTGTACTTGTTTACGATAAATTTATGATTCCATCAAAATTTAAAATGAGCACTACAGAAGTTACTATAAAAAGACTGAAGAACCAAACAGTGAATGTTACATTGATAGAAGGAATTCAAGTTCCTATTAAATTTCATTGGACTTCACCACCATGGCAAGAATTAATCTTAAATTATGATACTAGCATTACACATTATTACCATGACCAGCTTATATCAGTAAGGTTACTATTACATGTTCTTAGAGAAAAACAAATGTTATATTGATATTTCTGTGAATGCTCTGTATTTTCCTTTATGGTTTTGTCTTTATATACCACCAAACCAGATACATGAACGGTATCAGATTTGTCTTCCACCAGCTTATTACAACATGATTATGTCAAAAAGAACTTCTCAGAAAGTCCAAACTTCTTTTTCTTCTCTTAGCATGTGTTGTTAATTCCTGCAACTCAGAATTTTTTCAATGCCTCTTCAATACCAGCAACAAGAGAGTTCAAAGGAAAGATGGAACATGGAAATACAAGAATTCCTTCAGCCTCCTTCTTGTAATGGATGCTTAAAATATTTCTGAATGGAAAAGAGATGTAAACTAAATAGTGTTCTGCTGGAAAAAAGGTAAAAGTAGACTACAGTCAAGCTTCTCCACAGAGTGCTTTTTCTTAGGCCAAAATAAAACAAAAGCAAGAGCTGAGAGTAAGTGCAGCTACCCTTTAAGGAGAGGTTGCAGGGGAGCAATATGCTTTGGGACACCAACACATTCCACACTCTATGCTGGAAACCACAGACTTGACTGAAAGTAGTCCCAGCCAAAACAAGCATCACTGTTCCAATGTCACTGAACTCTGTGCAAGTAAGCAGAAGCAAAGAACAGTGGAAGACTCAATTTTCAAATCACCAGTATTCTGGGGAAGCCTAGAAGAAATGTGACCTTGTAGTGTCCCACAGACAGGCACCATTATTAACATACTGATGCAAATTTCAGGTCAGTACTAACTTTTCAGCTGAGTATCTTCATCTGTAATTCCCAAATTGGCAAAGCTCAAAATAAATATATTTATGTAGTCTCATCCATAAGGCCACCAAATCACAGAATCACAGAATCACAGAA
>NW_010170056.1:0-1808 GCF_000695765.1 Mesitornis unicolor | reverse complement strand
CGTCACCATGACGCGGCGCGGCGGGGGCTGCCACTTGCCCACGTCCCTGCAGCTCCTGCTACGGCTTCTGGGAGCGCTGCTCCGCACCAGAGCGACATCTCAAAAAAAATATAAAAAAAAGCGCCCATTTTCAAAGCGGTGTCGGTCTAAATTTCACTTAAATGGCCAGCCAGGGAAACGGCAAGAAGAGCGCAAGGAGAGGCCTGCCACATCAGCAAACAACAATCCATTCCTCGGCCACCCTCAAACACAAGTCTTTGTGACGGGTTATCAGGCAAAACCAGGGGATCAGCCGACGTGGATGTATCCACTGCTGACACAGTAACAATAAATGGCTGTCAAATACACAAAATGCCTTCAGAAGCATGGAGACTAATTGGTAAAGGACTTAATGCGTTATTAATAGGAAGGTCAAGTAGCACTTGACAAGAATTGATGGTACATGTGGGTGTGATTGATGTGGACTATATGGGACAAATTTGGGCTATGATATCTACTGCAACACCACCAGTAACTATCACTAAAGGAACTTGAATTGCTCAGCTTGTGCCTTTTGTGAGTTGTGTTCCTAGAACAGAGCAGACTATTTGCGGCAACAACGGATTTGGATCTACCAGAAAACCGCTTGTCTTTTGGTCCCAGACTGTCACCGACAAGAGACCACAATTGATCTGCACATTTACAATGTCTTCTCTGGGAAGACAGGAAAGGCTGCCATGCTTTGGCATGATGACCACCAATGGCAAGATAAAGTAGAACATCAAGAAGGCTCTCCTCAAATTGTAGAGTCAAGAGCCATGGCAATAGCATTCCAACATTTCACTGGTCCTGTGAATGTTGTTACTGATTCAGCTTATGTAGCTGGACTAGTACAACAATTGGATAAGGCTGTTTTGGGTCATGTTACTCAGGAGAAACTCTTTGGTGTTTTAAAGCTGTGATGGGTTGAAATTCAAAGACAACAACATCCATATTATGTTTTGCATATTAAGAGTCATACTTCTGTTCCCGGATTTTTGGTGGAAGGAAATGCAAGGGCAGATGAACTTGTGTCAGGTGTAGCAATGGGACCAACACCAAATATCAAGCAGCAGGCAATCGCGTCTCATCAGTTTTTCCATCAGGGCCATTGTGCTCTCAGACGACAGTTTCGTCTGTCTCGTGCTGAGGCACGTGCCACTGTTGCGGCTTGCCCTGACTGTCAGGGCCAACATGTCCCTTGTTATTATAGAACCAATCCCAGAAGGCTTCAAGCCCTTCAGATATGGCAAACAGACGTTACCCACATTGGTGAATTTGGCAGGTGTGCCTATTGATGCTTTTTCATAGGTTGTCATTGCTACTGCCCACACACATAAAAGTGCCAAAGATGTTATTAGACACTGGCAATGGACATTTTCCGTTGCCAGGGTTCCTACTCAAATCAAGACAGACAATGGTCCAGTATATGTTTCTGGAAAAGTGAATGCGTTTTTGCAGTCATAGGGGTGACACATGTTACCAGTATTTCGCACTCTCCCACTGGACAGGGCATTGTGGAACGTGCAGATGGCACGCTCAAATGCCTTCTTCAAAAACAAAAAGGGGGAATGACTGGTGAACCCCCTGAAGTGCGGTTAAATAAAGCCATGTATGTACTGAATTTTGTTAATATAACAGAAAATTTGCAGGAGCCACCTATGGTTCACCACTCTGAGTCTCTACGTAAAATGACCACTGTTTCCCCTGTCTTTAAGGTTAGAGCGAAGGATCTGCAGAGTGGACAATGGTCACGTTTGTGTGATTTATTAACTTGGGGAAGAGTATGC
>NW_010170055.1:0-26756 GCF_000695765.1 Mesitornis unicolor | reverse complement strand
ATTATTGTTTTTATTAAATCTGTTCGTTTTAAATGCAATCCGTAAAGTCTATCTTCCCTTCTGGGGAGGGGAGAGGGGTTAATAGCATTTGTCCAGGAATTAGTGGCCAGCCCAGCTCTAAACCCAGACAACCTCATGGCAAACATTTGCATTCAAACACCACAACAGGCTGCTCTCCAGCCAGATCTGTGCATCGCAGCCACATTGTTGTGCTACACCAGCAGCTCATCCAGCACCAGCTTTCCTTCCTGGCTGCCCTGGTCTAGTGCCAATTAGTTACAATCTAAGCCCATGTTACCTTTCAGGTGTCATGTGGCTTCATGCACGGAGAATTAGGAGAAAAGGTCCCTTCTCCCTTCCCTTTTCCTTCTGAAAATGCGTGATGAACTGAAATGCTCCTATTTTTCCCGGTTTTAAATCATACCATCAGCGTCTGGCTCATTTTATGAAAGGGCAATGGCTCATTGCACCATGTGGATTTATTATCATTATGTCAGTAATGTACCTCATCCATGCTCTTTGCTAATAGCTCCGGCAATCATCCCAAGATGAGCTTCTTGCCTGGGACAAAACAGGGTTTGTGGGATGTACAAACCCTTCAGGACCCTGTGACACCCAAGCGGTCCACAGCCTGTGGGGTGGGGAGAGAGGCTTCATAAACAAATGTAATCGTGGCTTGTTGACACGCAAAATAACTCGTGTATTAGCACATACCACGGACTCTCATGTAAAGCCCAGTATGAGCTCACGAATGACCATAGCTAGAACTACAGTGTGAGCTTAGCTAGTGAAGAGTAGGAGGGTGGCTTTGGTTTGGTTAGGTTTTCACCCTAATTTCTAGCTTATTTTTCCATTAAGGGGGTTTTAGATTATGGGCTGGTTTCGTCATGACACATGGCCGTGATGATGGCAGGCTCACATCGAGGGGGCTGCTTTCCCAGCACTGTGTCCCCCACCCGAGAAACACTCATGGCCAAAACCAAAACTTCCTTTGTGGCCTAACTGTGTTACCAGTGCATTTAATACACTGGATTTTAGACAAAACTAAGCTGGCTTATCCTGCCACTAATTGCACCCAGGTTCCTGTACCTGCTGCATGGTGGTCATTAAAAGACACTGCCTAATTCTTGGTCTACTTCCTTCGTGTGAGGCTGTTAGTCCTTTGTTCTCAGCTAACATTGCTTTAAATACCGCATTTTGCAGGGGCTTTTTATGAAACTCCTTCAGTGACCTACTTCAAGCTTAAAATAACCTTATTAGTAACACAGTAGTGGTAGTTAGCCTTCCTACATACAACTTGTCTTCAAGGCATTGCTCCAACTTTAGGTAATCTTCACAGTGGATGTGAGAGGCAGGTGCTCACTGCAGTATTTTGAGACAATTCTGTAAAAAATGGAGATGATGCAACAAAAACTCATTCTTTGGTTCATTCTTAGGCCTGTTTCCACTTTTTAAAAGTTTAATACCAGATTATGTAGGAAAAATGAGGTCATTAAGGGAAAAGGAGGTAATGGCTGTCCAACATTTATCCAGGAGAAACTTTTATGCATGAGCAGCTAGAATAAGGATAAAACATCTGCTCAGACTTTACTGGCACCAAGACTGTTCTTTGTATTTCAATCCGTCAGAGGCTCTTTTGGGTAATTTGACATAATGAAGCAGGACAGAATGAGCCAAAAGCCCAGGACAGCATTTCCAAGATCCCACTGGCTCCAAAATATTTGAGAATGGGGCTAAGTCCTGAACAGGTGAAAAAATTGAGTGTTGTCCTTTGGCTACCTGTTCTTCCTGAGGTCCCTTGCTAAGTCCTAGGCTGAACCAACATCCCTTGCTTACAGGACGTACTGGGATCCCTTGCACATAAACCTTCCCCAGCCACCTCTGAGCTGAACACCAGGTCTTGGAGCCTCCACACCTTTTAGGAAAGAAGTTAGAAAACATCCAGGGAAAAGCAACTGCTGTATTTTGCTGCTGTGCCATCACTGCAGACAGGTCTGAGCAATTCCCTGAGCAGCCAAAAATACCTTTGCTGTTCAGTTTTTGGGTGATGGTAAAGCATTTAACATGCGACCATAAGTTTTAGCCTAGAGATGGGATTGAACACCAAGCCGAGTGGGATTCTATATGTAATTAATGATTCATATCAATAGACATCGCAGTGGCACATTTTAAACAGCCGTAGGACCTGAATCTCACGGAGGAGTATTTGAATGGGAACAAAATGAGAGGAAGAGTTCCCCTGAGCTTGTTGTTGGTTGACTGGGCACTCTGGTTTGAAGCAATAGGTCATATATGAACCCAAAAGAGGTTTTTTATGTCTCTATTACAAAGAAAGAAATCTTAGTTTTGTGTATTTTCTGTATACCCTGCCCCAGGGCATGGGTTGATCTTAGGAAAGATTTAAAACTGGGGGAGCTCATCTTTCCACATTGAAGTTAAGGTATTGACATACTCCCACGGCAGTGAGCCTGCTTTCCTCCGCACCTGTACTTCATTTGAATTCCCTGGAGGTGAAGCTCAGATAAGAAATAATATGCTTTGTGATTCATTGCTGCTTGCGTGTGGAGGAGAGAATACCAATGCGAAGGGCCCTGCATGGCACCGTGCAGCTTCTCTCTGTGCCACCAAGTACATGGGGCTCCTGGGAGCACCTACCTGAACCAGCTGTGATGGGAAAGCCAGACCAATCTTCTTCCATTTGCTCAGCAGAGACTAACAAAAAATCTGTATTACATTTTTAAACACTTCCAGGAGGGGCTGGCCAGTGCTTGCTGCAAATGCAGAAGCATTTGGGATTTTCCTACCTTTTACTTGATTAATTCATACGCATTTTAATTCTTCTAATCTCCTCCTGGTTCTTTGCCACCAGCCACTGTGGGAGGTGGATCTCAATTTGACTCACCCCGCACTGATGGGGAAGGAAATCAATGGACAAAGTGATTCCCATTTTGCAGAGCCAGGAAGTTCTCCATGTCATGACATTTTCCAGTTTTCATCCAAATAAAAACATTTTTGACTGTCAAACTGAAAGCAGAAATCCGTTCAGCACAACTGACAATTCATTTTCACTAAAAAAAAAAAATTCTTTAGAAAAGACCTTTGCAAGGAGAAGGCTGAAGGGAAAAATTACATGGACTTGAGGAGCAAAAAGTAGTTTCAAAATGAAAATCAAGGTCACACTTTGTTCAAAATACAGTGTTGCAGCATCTACAAACCCATCTTTTTATTACTTGTGTTGAAAAAGTTTTTACTGCAGGTTTCAGTTTTGATTAATCAGTTGAAAAAAAATCCCAAGATGATTTAGCTGGTCTTTGTCTCATTAAGTTTGACAAGAGATCAAAGTGGACAAATCAAGAGGGGCCATATGTGAGGGTGCTTTGCTGGGCCTCTGGGAACTTGGCCCAAGCACACTTCCAAACCTGACTGTTTCACTCTATGGCATTTGTCAAAAGAAGGGAACCTGATGCTTTGCAATTCGGCTGCTTGGAGACATCCATCACTGCAGAATTTCTACTCATGTCCATGGAGGCTGGTGTTGTCCCTTGTGTGGGCATGGGATGTACCCCAGCTCTGTGTGCCACAGGGACCTCCAGGGACCAGCCCATGTTTGAAGGGAGGAGTCGGGCTGTGCAAGCCACAGGTGAGCACCCTGCTAACCCATGCCCTGGTTCCTTCAGACAGGTCCTGTGCTGTACCTTCAGAAAGACTTACACTGGATGCATGACCATGCTTGAAAACAGAATATGGTACCACAACTCATTCTATATAAACCTGTTCATACAGGCTTGGGGATGAGTGGCTGGAAAACTGCCAGACAGAAAAGGACCTGGGGGTGTTGGTGGCCAGCAGGATGACCATGAGCCAGCAACGTGCCCTTGCAGCCAAGAATGCCTGTGGCATCCTGGGGTGTATGAGAAGGGGTGGTTGTAGGGCAGAGAGGTTCTCCTTCCCCTCTACTCTGCCCTGCTCAGACCACATCTGGAATATTGTGTCCAGTTCTGGGCCCTCAGTTCAAGAAGGACAGGAACTGCTTGAAAGAGTCCAGCACAGGACCACAAAGATGATGGAGGGAGTGGAGCATCTCCTGCTGAGGAGCGGCTGAGGGAGCTGGGTGCTTTTTAGCTTGGAGCAGAGGAGACTGAGGGGTGCCCTCATTCCTGGGGACCAATTTGGAAAGGGCGAGAGTCAGAAGGAAGGAGCTAGGCTCTGCTCTGTGATGTCCAATGCCAGGACAAGGGGCAATGGTCCCAAGCTGGAGCATAGGAGGTTCAAGCTGAAGATGAGGACAAACTTTGTCAGTGTGAGGGTGCCAGAGCATGGCCCAGGCTGCCCAGAGAGGTTGTGGAGTCTCCTTGTCTGGAGACACCCAAACCCCTGGCCGTGTTCCTGTGTGACCTGGTCTGGTGATCCTGCTCTGGCAGGGGTTGGACTGGATGAGCTTTCGAGGTCCCTTCCAGCTCCTAATATTCTGTGATTCTGTGTGATTCTGTGATTCATCTTAAAACATAAAGATATGCTTAAAAGTATTTGCTGGAAAGTTTATTTCTGTTCACAAAGCTGAAGCAAAGAGCGTGGTACCACATAACCCCTTTACTGTTCGGTGCATTCAGTTTTTTCTCGCTTTGCTCTGGCAGTAACTTAAAATGGAAAATACCTGCAGGAGACCCAGTATTTTCAGTTGTGTCATGGAGTATTGAGTGCATTGCCAGGCTGACCTCTGAGACTTCCAGTAATATCAATAAATTGTCCCTCTTTGAAAGCCCTATTAGCACTCCATTCTCATCCTTGAAGAGCTGTTTGAGTGGTTTCTACATAATGAAAATTACAGCACCCCATAGGGCTTAATGAAAACACCTGGCGCCTGCACGGAGCTGCTTTTGTTGTAGCCAAACATCTCAAAGTGTATTTACAAAGATGGGTTAACACTGAGATTTTTCCTCAACAGAGGAATCATCAGAGAGTGAAGGCAAGCTGTATAAAGCCAGGCTGTCCTTTTGGCTCAGTAAAATGCTCTCAGCCATGCACCTTGAGGCATTTATCCACAGAACAGCTTGTACCCAAATGAATTAGGAACCTTCTCCCTCACCACCCCTCTGGGTGGTATCTGGGAACCTTTGGGAAATGGACCCAACAGGTGTCTTAGGATGGTCTTGGTTTCAGGACAGGAAGCCTGCTCACACTTGCAGGAAGGGAACCAAATCCCTGCTGTATGAAAGGGCTAGGACATTTCTGCTCCCAAAACCAGGGTTTGCAGAGCCAAAAAGGCAAAGCAGAGTTGCCAAACCTTCAAAGCACAACACAGACATGCTGGGAAGGAGTGTGTACCTCTCTGATGCTCAGCAGGAGTTAAGTGCATCCAAGATCCATGTCAAAACCTGCCTCCCTTTGCATGGTGAAAGCCAAGTGCCCAGTGCCTCAACTCTCCAGGTCCAGCAAGAACGTGAGGGAGGGAGGTACCCATCACCTCCACAGCATCGCCCAGGGACCTGGTGTCTGAGGACACCAAAAGCTGCAGAGCCGCCTCCAGCCTGCTCGAAGCAGAAATCCCGGAGAGCCTTTATGGGAGAGAGATCGCACCAAGACAAGCACAGAGGAAACAACATTAATTTAAAAGGAAAATGAAATTAAACAGAAAATTTGAAATTAGGAAGATTGTTGGCTGTCTCACCAGGAAATTACTGTCCCTTAACGTAGTTAAGTGGCCAGGCCCCAAGGCAGCTGGGCAGATCACCTTGGACACCCAGACAGCAAGGAGGTTTGTAAAGGGGGATGCTCAGGATGAGTCTAAGCACTGGAAGGGGCAACACAAGCAGACACATTGGTACAGTGGGCTATTGAATGCTTAGATGTGGCAGACACCTGCAAAGCACCCCATCAGCCTTCTTCCATTCGTTTACAGGAGATCGGTGGGAGAGGGCTGATTCAGCTCCAGTGGGTGACAGTCCCTGCACAGCCCTGACGCATGCAGTCTCCTCTGTCCCGGGGCATCTCTCCACACCCCACCTCAAGCCTAGATGCAGTTGGGGTTGTTTCAGAGCCTTGAGGATGGACTTCAGACACATTTAAAACCAGAATAGCTTCCCCTCTGTGAATGTGTCTCAGAGTGCCCATCCTCACCTTTTTTGCTAGCAGTTTCCCTCCTTGGTTCTGGCTCAGACGGGAACTTTTGGGGCGATGGGATGGTGATCAGCACTTGCTCTATCATCTCCTGTGCCATCTCTCCAAGGAAGGAGCTGCAGAATGAGTTTTTCTCGACCCAAGGAGCTGGCACAAGGCAGTGCTTTGCACTACAGTTGTGCCAGGTTTGTCATCCTTCATGCCCCTGTGGGCAGCAAGCATCACCTAAGCAGAACCTCGTACTGACCCTCTCTGCAGGTGAAGGTCCCTCCATCCCCTCAGCTCTCCAGCGGTTTTAGCTTTGAAATCATGCAATGGAGTACGGCTGCTGAAATGAATGGGCTTTCCTCACTCCTTCCTGGGAAGGCTGAAAAAGTTGAAGACAGTGGAGAGAAGGCATGAAAAGGCCCCTGGGTGGAAATAACCATAAAGAGAAAAAATGGGTATTAAAAAAAAAGAGCTAGCTTTCTGTCCAAACTTGCAGCACAGGCCAAGCTCAGATATTCTCCAAGGACAAAGTGAATTAGTGATAACCCTCAGGAACATGGAATAAAGTGTATAATTGAAAACAGTGTCATCTTCATCAGAGTCAGAGAACAGAGCAGACTTAGCTGGTAAAAATGTCAGCTAAAATATGTCCTCCTTTTCAGCTGCAGGTTGATGTTTAATGCATATTTCCTATTAGACACAGCAGGTAAGTTGGAAAAGGTCTTCTGGCAGGTTCAAGTTTTCTGTAATGTTTGAACATATTTCATCGGTTTAGAGCTATGATCATATTTATGCTAATAGTCCCTCTTAAATATCAATTTAAACACAAATTCCTAAAGCTGAAATCAATTAGATATTTCTGTAGATGAATGTTGAAGATCTGAGAACTTGCATAGCACATATTGTGGTACGAGAAATAGTGGCAACTTAATAATACCAACTGCTTAGTAAACACAATGGAAATGAGCAGAGTATTGAATCCTTAATATAGCTCCTTTGGACTGTTAAAGTCTGCCTTAAAACTGTGGGTAAGGAGGTGAGAGCTTGGCAGGTCCTTTTAAATGAGGTAAAATGGAAGACGTTAAATTATGCATTTCAAGTTCCAAAGAAGCCAGTGAAAGCATCTTCAAAAGAAAGACTTAATTGTCAAGATTCCCTGTTTGCTGCCTTCTGCCTATACACAAGCAAATATATATCTTCATCCCAGCCTTATGTTTGGTGGAAATTTGGATTTATCATACCTTTTGCTGAGTTCATGTTGGAAGGCAATTAGTGAAAGAGCTTGAGCAGAGGCCATCAATATTGCTCTGCTTGATTAAAAACCCATCTGGAGCTGGCAGTGAAGTCCCCTGCTATTGGCAGGGGTTATTTAGTGCATTGCTGCTCCTCTGCAAAACTCTGTGCTCCTCCATTATCACAGGATGAGAGCCCTGTGGGTGGAAACTTGGGAGATGGTTTAAAAAGAGAATATGAAATGGTGTGAGACTGTGACACTTGTTAAAGACATCAGCCCTGGAGGCTGCTGACTCCCTGGATTTTGATACAACAGCTCTAACCAAGGGGCTTCAGCATCTGTTGGGGTTTAGCTCATCGTTTATCCCTGTATCTGCTCATCATGATAATCAAGGATCAGGTACCTGTGTCTCCTGTGCTGTACCCCCGGTAGTCTGAGGACGTAAACAGGACAGAGCTGTAGGAAGAGGTTGTAAACATCTTGGTTTACATAATCTCCAATAGCTGGCAAAAGAGGCAACACAAGCTCTTTTTCAGCTCTGAAATCTTACCGATGTAGGGCTGTGTGGGCTGAGCACTTCAAGGAGAACAAAGACAGCCCACCTTAAACCAGCCCGTATTCTCACATTATTTCTTTACCACGTCCAGCTTGTCTTTGGAGCTCAATCTTCAGCCCAGAAGAAGGGGTTGCAGGGCTAAAAGCATGCCTGCTCCTTCCAGCTGGACCAGTAAAGATATTGCCCCTCCTTACTGACTTTCTCCGCCTCACAGTTTTGCGTGTATGCAGAAATCAGTATGAAAACTCTTGCCCCATTCCTCTCGATGGGAATTTCATACTTGGTCAAAGGGAAGTTGAGTCATGCATGAGGCACATGGGAAACCCTTGCTTATGGCAAGAGAATGAAGGCGCAGGATGGCCAAGAGTTTGCTGTGCATGTTCATTCCCTCTGGTCCTTCTTGTCCCTGTTGTAGCTGCACAGTGAAACACCTCCAGCTGCAATTTGTTTCCCCAGTTTATTAGCATGACATGAAACTGGGCGAGCATTTGAGCACCTCATTTCCCAGTATAGGTGGTGGTGGTGTTGAGCATTTTAAAGGGTCAAGAGCCAAAGGTCTATTTTCCCTAGCAGGGGGCTAGTAATGACCAAGGAGGTCTATGGTTGAGGAGGAGGAGGGGGAAAAGAGGAAAATAAATGAAGTAAAGAAGTTCCGCACAGTGGTTGCAGTCTCATCAGTACTGTTTTTAGATGAATTTCCTTTTTTCATTCAAAACAATGGATTCCAAAGAAAGCTACTCCCAGGAGTGGAGCCCTTCAAAGCTGAAATACTTTATCTTGGGTGAATCACTGAGTCATTAACAAAGGAAACCAGCTTGATTGCTTATTTTTAAACCTGCTTTTCTCAGACTCCTCTGGAAGTGGAATTTCACAGCTCCCGCAGCCCAGCTCGCTGCCTGCAGCCACCTGCCTAGCAGAGCTGTGGAGCAGGACCTCCGTCACCTTCCTGTGCTCAGATGCTCAGAAAGGGCTGCATTACCATTCACAGCAAAATATGTGCTATTTTTCACCCATGCTAGAGCATTATTGAGCCCTTTCCAGCTCCAGGCTGGTACATTGCCTTTCAAGGTTGAGAACGTGACGATAAAGAACAGTGCAAAAGCTCTCCTTCAATCACTCCTGGGACAAAACTCTTAGGTTTGTTCAAATACTTGGATACAGATTCAGCTCTGGTGTAACAGGGCATGGCAACTGTTCAAGTCACTCAGTTTGGATGCAGGATAGCATCAGTCCTAATGACTTCAGGCTCAATTCTGCTTCTCAGGGGTGGCCCTGTGAGGACAGATGTGTCTGCTATGTGTTATTAGTTGCCACAGTCCTTCCCTGTATTATTACCTGTATATTAATGTGATTTTAAATGGGCATTATTTTAACATGCAAAATACTTCAGACTGTCCTGTAGACCTGTCAGAGACTGGAAGAACTGAGGGACCGTGCTACAAATTAAAAAGAGACTATTTTCTTCCTAGGGCTTCTCTAACTGACCATGAGCCAGTTTCTGCTCATTTTCAATGTCCCTTGGCCATTTTAAGCTCAAATATCTTAATGAAGGCTTGAGATTTCAGGGAATTCTTCTGTGGAGCAGAAGTGAGAGTCCTGGAGGTGTCCTAGCACAGATGCTGGTCCCTGTTCCCAGTACCAGAAGGGTTTCTCTCTCCAGCTATCTCGTGTTTGTGAACGTGATGGATGTGCTGTTGCGCCGTTACAAGAATGCTCTTTACAAACACAGGATTTTAGGTGTTTTCATCTCTCAGTCTATAGCACATGGAGCCATAAAGGGTCACGCTGCAGTGTGGAGCTTCTGCCCAGGGGAAGAGTATCACTGTCATCCTTCTGTTATCACCCTTTTCCTTTGTGTTTGTTTTCAATAAATGCTGCTAAAGGGGAGAGAATCAGTGCCACTGAACAACTGACTTTACAGAGCACCTTGGTCTTGTAAAGAAGCAGAAGCAGAGCCTGATACGCAGTGACTGCACCTCTGTGTTCCTGCATTTGTGTGCTGGGTTGGATTGGACCTTTGGCTGTGTTAAATGTTCCCAGCTTGCAAGCCCCGCAGAGGTGGGATGGCTTAGCCAGACGTGCCAGTGTGGAAATCAAAGCCTGATCCCATGAGATCGTCTCCCGAGGAAGGGAGCGGAGCACACACGCTGCGAGGGCTGTTTAATAATAGATCTGAGACGACAGTGCAAGATGTCATGGGGAGGGATCTTCTGCACTGAAGAATGATGGAAAGAGAACTGGCTAAGCCTTTTCCCCACCATCTGTTATTAAAGCATCTCAGTTTTGCCAAGATCCTTCAGTTATCTGCAGAAGCCTCCCCACAATGCTGCTTTTTCTCTCCTTGAGGGTGACAAGGATCCTGCAGGGCAGAAAATCTGTCTGGACCCTTCCGCTTCTGCACCAGATCGTTCAAAACAATGCTATAATAGGAGCTTTGTACCAAGTCGGGGTGCTGGTCCTGCTGCCCAAGGACACTGAAACACAGCTCATCTTGTGTCACAGTGAGGGCACTCCGATGTTGAGAGAATGCAAAATATGTTTTAAAGAACTAGATTTGAGTTAACATCTTAACTGAAAAAATCAGCTGGAAAAGAAATATTTGTTCTTCACCTTTAATAACTTTTACAAGGAACAAAAGGATCCCCAGGCCATTGGGTCTTGTATATCTCATGCTGGTTTCTGAACTCAGGTGTCAAATCATTTCCCTGGGTCAGATGTCACCTTGCCTGGCAATGCCCTGGTGCAATAAAGCAGCTGAAGGAAGGATGTTGTTGTGAGACCATATTAATGTAATTTTTACCCCTAGATAGAAAGAAGTCTGTTGTTATTCTTTACCTTTGTAGGTCAGGACAAGTTCATCCCATGCAGGAAGGCCATTACAGACATAATGATATTAAAAATTATTTTCATCTGAAGATTAGCACTTAAAGACACAGGTAGTCACTGCGTTAGAGTTTGAGAGAATTAGGGACCACACTGTTAATAGAAATTGAACTCTTCCTTCAGATTACTAGAAGGGAAGTATGTGGGCAATTTCTCCCCAAAATTTCTTATGCTTCCATCAATATGGTAAGGTTGAACAGCAGAATATGCAAAGGGAAAACTGTTGAAACCCAACTGGACTGGTTGCCAGGATGAGATTACAGAGCTGGCGATGGAAACAGCATCATTGAGTATATTTGTGATCAAAATCAGCTGAAAGGCATTGGTCACACTGGATTTTGATTCGTCTAATGGCTGTGCCTAAAATGCAGTCAGATTTATCAATTACAAATCCCTCTAGCTGTCCTTATTTTGTGAGGCATTAATGCTAGAAGAGCATTCCAAAACAAAAAAGACATTACTCATACAATATATGTCATTTAAATATAGAAATTGCTTCAGTTCTGAACTACACAGAAATTAGCAAGCTAATTTCAGAAGTATTAATTGACCAATTTATTTTTATTAAAATAATGTTTTAAAGATCAAGAAGCTGCTTAGACCATATTGCAGTGAGGGCATCGTTTTGAAAACCTCTGAGATCATTCTCAGGATTAGTTGCAGGGAGAGTGGCAGGGGGACCGGACTGGATGATCTTTCAAGGTCCTTTCCAACTCCTAATAGTCTGTGATTCTGTGTGATTCTGTGAGTGGACCTACCTTTTCCTTTTAGGACTCATCGACTTTGTCATCTATTTGACTATTTTTTGCTTGTGTTTTATGTCAAGCACGTAGTCAGAGAGCTGTGATACATAGTACCATAAATTAATGGCCAGATTAAGTTGTGGGTAAAGGCCTCCAAAGGCTCCCTTTAGAACAGATGCTGGTGCTGGGTGTTTGCAAGATGCTCTGAGTTTGAAGACCTCTTCCAGCACTTCTCCACCAGCCAAACCTCTGCACATGGCAGTCACTGGGGACTCGGGTCAGGTTTTTGGCTCTGAAGAAAACCCTAAGGCTTGTTTTCATAATAAATGAAAAAAAAACCAAGCCAAACCAAACCCAGAAATTTCCTGTAAACGTGCTTTTTGGGTTTATTTGGTTTGGGAACATGGGAGTGTTTCTTTTCACTAATACTGGATCATGTAGTTCTGATACGGCACTAAATTTTGTTTCAGTAACATGAAAACAGCTATTGTCTGGTACTTACGCTATTATTACAGCTAATATTCCACTGTATCAAAGTCCAGGTGAAACAGCTTCGAGCTATTATGAAACAAAGTATTTTGACACAATAGAGAAATGAGTAAGTCAAAATGATTCACTTCAGATTTCAAACACTTCATCCAAAGCCACTCTTCTTTAAAAGAGCATTTCTAAGGCAGAAACCCGCTACTTTGGAAATGTTATTTATTAGCTTGTTATTTATTAGCACAAAATAACAGCTTTCTTCTGCAATTACAGCCTAGAGGAAGGGAGCAGTGTTTCCCAGTCTCTTTCTTCTCCTACGTCTGCCGTGGAGAAAACCAGCCCTGAGCTGAGCAAGTCAATAAATTGTGGTTTGGTGATTCAGTAGCTGCTGCTCCAAGGGACCATGCAAACACCACACAGCACAATTCCCACCACAAGGCACCATCCCACACTGTTTCCAGAAGTCGGCTGTGTAAGGGAGGTGGGATGGCTTGGAAAACAGTAATGAGACTTAATTTAATTGAAAAGATTTTCTTTACCTTTGGAAAGGTTCAGGTCTCAGCTCAGCCGATGACCTTCAAGAGCTATGGTGGAATATCCAGCAGCACCGACAATCATTGCGTAAATTGTCCTTCCTGAATGCAGAATAATCACTGCAGTTAATACAGTTCGCTAGTTAAATTTACTTTATTGTATTTCACACAGCCCTATTTACACTTTAAGACCCAATTTGTTCCTGTCTATTAGAATACATATTGATTTTTTCAGTTTTAGCGTGCTGCAGGCTCTCTTTCAGGAGTATTTACATCTGAGACCAAGTCCAGCTGCCCTGGAAGATGCTCTGTATGGCTGGACCCAAAGGACTGAATTTTGTAATACTTAATAAAGGGTAAAACAAGATGAAAAATGGCATGTAAAGAGCCAGCAGCTAGCCTATGCACTGATGGTTCATTTTCTAAGCATTTGTGTAAGGCATTCATTAAATATTTCCATATTCAAGAGAAGGATAAAGGATGATTCCCTGGCTTTGAACCCCAAAAGTGATGCAGTGGTGTGAACAGGGGTGCATTAAAAGACAGTGACTTTCAAGCTGTAATTTGGGGGAGTGCTTTCATGTTCTGCTCACCATCATTAATTATTAACATTGCCTTCAAATAGGAGATTTTGGAACTGAAACACACTAAAAAATTCCAGATTTTTAACTTCAACATCAGTTCAAAACAGAAGTAATTTTTTAGAACTGAGTAAGTAATCTCAGCCCAAATCTTACCCAAATTCTTAAAGCCAAGACTACATGTTCTCCAATGGACAGCATCTAATTTACTTCTGTCCTCATTTTATTCCCACTCACAATTAAATGTTTGGAAATACCACTGTGATCATTACGGAGCAGTATCCACCTATGGCAGATTTGTTTCATGTAATAAAGGCAGGGAAGCAAAAACCACTGAGATATCATCCCAGCCTGTGGAGACTTTGTTGGTTACGAGTGAAACATGGAAACCATTGCCATGCTTCCTTCTGGCTTTTGCTAGCATTTTAACATTTTGCATTCAGCAAAGGTTGTTTTTTTGGATAATGATCTTATTTGTTGAAATAACTGTTAAAATCCCTGCATAAGGTGCATTTCAGAGGGACAAAACTATGAATGTGAAACTTCCAGCTGAAAGTAGGGGAAAACATGGCGTTTTGTCAATTCTAAAAATACGACGTTTTTGGAAATGTGAAGCGTTTTGTCTCAACACTTTCAAGCTGCTATCGGACTCTTCATTTGGAAGAATAGCTTTTTCCCTTGTAAAATCTGGCCTGAATTTTTAATGAAGGGAAGTCACCATTTACAGTGGACCACAGCTTTTCATTCCAAGCCAAACAAAAAGTGTCAGGTGTACTCAAGCAATTTTTTTCTTTAATTGTTTCATCCAATGGTTATTATTTTCACTTTGGTTAAACCTGGACTACTTTGCCCTTGGGAAGAAGAATGCATTAGTCTCCCATTTCCACCTGCAGCATTTCAGAGAGGGCACATGGCAATTGCCATTGTTTTATGAGAGTAAAGATACGACAATGATTTCAAATTAGAGATCTGCCTAGGAATAACAGAGACAAGAAACTACATTGCACCAGACATTACCAGTCCCTCCACTTTTCTTAAATTAGCTGTTTAATCCTGTGACTATTAGTGGCCATGCAATGACGTCTCTCTTTAATTCTTTAATTTGAAGCAGCCCAGGTTCTTTGAGGAGCCTTTGGTCTGGGTCTGGCCAGCCCTGCACCATGGGTGCTCACTGAGTCACGTTGGGCGGAAGTTGTCATGCACCATGCAAAGACAGAAATAATAGATTAAATACAAATATTGGGATATATGTAACTGACTGGCATTTATATATCAGCATATGGCACCAAATTCTTCTTTAGTATATAGTAGCAGCCTTGCTTGACTATACTAGAAGAGATATTTGCATACTTAAGGGCAGTATTCGGCAGCACATTACAGTTTCTATGGAAATATATCATTTTGTTTGCTTGGTATCTTAAATATAATGGTAGACACTGCAAAATCCACACCAGAGGCTTGATGCTATATATGGCACCGTGACTGTATAATCCCATGCCCTGTGGAAAGCTTAGTTGTGTGATATAAGGGCTCACTGGTGTTCACCATTTAATTTGACTCCAGGGAAGCACAGAAGACTAATGAGCCCCTGGACAGCTGAATGGTTACAGTTGCTATTACACAGCTAATAATTCTCTAAAATGTAAAGATTTACATTTGTACATAGATTTTAATCAAAACTGGTTTGCAATATTGCTAATAAAACATGACGACTCTTGCCACAAGTTATCTATGATTTTAACATAAGATGAGCTACAGAAAATGAACCCAAAAACAAGTAAGGAAGAAAGATGACCAGAAAGAAGAGAAGAGATTATATCTTTTATCTGATAAACAAATTTCATGGTCAAGTAATCGATGGATATCACACCTCAGGAAAAAAAAGCCTCATTGTTGTGTGTGAATTAAATCTCTGTACAAACTGAAATTGGCAATGACCAAGGCAAGATTCCTATTGAAATCTCCAACACTAATATGGATTTAAAATAATCCTCTTGCAATGCACAGAAGATGGCAATTCATTTCTAGAATCAGCAAGGCAACTCAGCTTTCTAGAGTGTATAAAAATGTCTGTGTGGGGACAACCCACAGAAGCTACTTTGCTAAATGAAAATAGGATTGAAAGAAAGAAATATTCTCGCCATAAAAATAAATCCCATGTAGGAAGCTGCACTGACAGAAAAACCAAAATTGTCACAGATGACTCTTCCACACTGTCAACTCAAAAAAACACTTGGAAAAAAGGAAATCTCAGCTCAGCTCCCAGCTCTTCTCTGGAAATAGCAGCAACAGTAAATTTTAATCTCAGCGCTGATTGCATGGGAGAAGGCAAAAATAAGAGCCCTTCCCAAAGATGTTACAAAGCCTGGAAAAGCAACGAGGTTTTGTCATCAGTTCTAGACTTTCTACTTCCATCAGTGTGCAGATCAGCCTCTGGGAGCCTGTTCCTAGGAATAAACCAAGAAATAATGATGGCGATAATTGCTGTGATGTGCCCCGAGCAGGGCCAAACCCCAAATGTCCCATCTAAGCTGGAAAAGCAAACTTGGCACTGAAAAATTGGCCGGTTTTTATTCATAGACATTGAAAGCAAACTTATTATGTGACTTTGAACCTCAAAATTAGCACTCCACATTTTATTACTGTTTTTTTGGAGGGATTGATCATTCTGCACTAATTCCCTAATGTTGCCAGCAGAGGTTGTCCCAGGGGCTTGCCATGGCCTCCTTCCCTAAGAAGACAGTTTCGTAAGTATCATGCCAAGTATTTTTAGGGTTTCCCTTGCTATCACCTGTCCATTGCATCACAACATGGTGTGTTATGGTCCCAAGCAGGAGTGGCCCATGCCACCCCCCTGCAGCACTGCCTAAAATACAGCAATGTGTGCTGCAAGAATCATTCTGAATATCAAGTAACTCTGAGAAAAATCCCTTCCCAGCCCATTCCAGATGAGAGAAAAAAAGCAAAAAAGGAGGAGGAAGGGTTTGGATAACCTCAGCGGGGTTGGTGCTGGCTTCCTCACACCCGTCCCTGCAATGAGGAGCACTCCCTGTACCAGTCTTGATCCTGCAGATTTCTGCTACCCACATGGTCATGAGCTACTTACATGATTGAGAACTTGCAAAAGATTTAAAAATAAATCCCTGTGTATGTGTGCTGATAACACTTAAAATCTGTCCCCAGAGCTTTATCTGGAGAAAGTCTGAACAAGCCCTCATGTGGTGACAAGGTAATGACCACTCTGGTCTTCATTGCTGCATCCTTAGCCTGCGTGCCCAGCCATGTCCAGAATACTGCAGCGTGCACCAGGCCTCAGCACAACAAAGCTTCTGAGGTCATTGCACTCTAAGCAGACACTTAAATCTTATATTAGTATCAGTAGACATAGGCAGCTGCTTAAACACTTTATTGAACAGGAATAGACTTAAGCAGGCATTTAAATGCTTTGCTCCATCAAGACAAAAACTAGCTCTGAAGCAAGTAAATGAATTTTCTCTTTCTATATGCACATGCATAAAACATGCACCCGAGCTGAACACTAAATCAGAGCATACTTTCTCCCCTAGTCTAAGTAAATTCTTGTTTGCTCCAGACTCAGCTGCTACCAGGTATTTTTCATTTCGGCTCTGCTAACAGGCACAACAGCTCTGGTATTTTTAACGGAGTTATTCTGATGGGCACATTCTGCATGCAACACATCGAGAAATAGGTATGCAGGGCCCATTAACAATGACAATACCAGTTTGCTGTAGAGGCTCTGATAAAACAACACAGGTGGAGAAATTAGAATCATTAATCTGTCTCTAGATCCAGACTTTTATCAGCCTGAAAAGGAAGGTCTCCGAATTATGAAACTTTCAGAAGAACACCTAGCTAATAACAATAAATTAGCTCTCCTCCTATTTGTTTTTCAGCCCCGCTGTCTGGTGGGTATACACAGAGGTACCTGCTAGCTTTGTTGCGGCTGAGGTTTTGTCAGCATTACCATTATTAAATCCTGTTTTCAGAGTTTTATAACTTGCCTGTGAAAATTTACTCCAGGCTCAGACTTGACATTTAAAGTGTCAGCTAAGAAGAGATTAATTCTTGAAGTGTATTTTTGAATGCGTGTGGCTGGGTTTTTTCAAAGTTGCATGAAAATAAAGGGAATTGGAAGTTGACAGGTTGGGATGCTTTTCCTGGTGATAAATATTTTCAGCCTCACAGGGAACCTTCTAGTTTTCTTTTTATTGAAGACATAGACTTCATTCTCACTCCCCAAGGGCTTGACCCAAACTGGCTCATTCGCTTCAGATGAGCCATTCTAGGGGGGCAGAAACCGTCTTGATGTGCCAGATTTCAAGAGGGAATCACTCCACATGCACTGTTAGCTCAATCTTCTTGGCCGACAAAGGCCATGAAGAGGATGCTCCATGCAGCAGGGATTAGATGGTTCCAGTACATACTGCCCACCTCTGTCCATGACAGGAGGGAGACAAAAGCCCCACAGGCAGCAGATCGCAGGGAAAAGCCACCCAGGAGGTTTGTGTCAAGCATTTGCACTCTCACAAGGACAGAGGAGCAAAGAGCACTTATGTGCAAACCGGTCTGCTGGGGTACAGATAGGCTCTGCTCCAAATCTGAGACCTAACCCTGCTAAGCACAGATAGGATTACTTCTTACAATGGGTCTCATGTCCCTGGATGCACTTTTACTCTCCTCAAAGTGTAAAACGAAGGATCTCAAATACAATTGCTTATAAGGCACAGGCAATTAACATTTCTGATGTATGCAGGAAGGTCCTTTAAGCATCCAGTTGATCCTACATGCTTTTTATTCCCTTTTCCCGTACATTGCTCTAAAGCCTAGGTGGTCAGATGCTGCTCCTGCTCCCACAAGTGACTTATACACTGGCATTCTTAAATCAAGGAGAAGGCTCCTCTGCAAACTGTGCAGCTGCACAAGACCCTGATGCTGATGCAGCACCTCAGTGAGACGCGGTGACACCACTCCTAGTGACTGCAGCAAGACCAAGGTTTCATCCCTCCCTTCTTCACTGGTACCATCCTCTGTCTTTCACTGTCCTTGTGATGCAGGTTGGACTCTCATGATACGCTTGCTGGGTCTATATCTGTTTTCCAGCATTATCTTCCTGCCCCAAATTCTTCTCTAATGGTTCTCCTTGATGTGAATTTATATCCACCCTGTAGCTGCTCTTTATGAGAAGCCCCCTTGCCTCCCAGACAAGTGTACTCATTTTGTGTCTTTAGTTGCTCAGGAATGAACTAATTTAGCCAAGGCCAATCTAAATGACAAACTAAGTTTTTCTCTAGTGGCCATTTAAACTTTTAAAATAGCAGAATGATTGTAAGGAGAGTTTAGAGCCAAGCGTCTGGCAGGCATTGCATTTGTCACTAGGGAGACAAGGGCCATCAATCTAACTAAATTGCTGTGTCTATATGAAATACTTGGCAATAATCAGGCAGTGGAAAAAAACAGAAAACAAGCACAAATTGTAGGCTTTGAACCCCTCAGCCTCGCGGAGCAAAAATGAGAAATTTCTCGTTGCGCCTTTCCCACTGCCAATGCTGGTACCTGATGTTTGCCACCCGCCCAGGGAGCTGTGCAAGCCTGCACAGAGGCAAGGAGCATCACTCCCAACCAGCCGGCTGCAAAAGAGCCAGGAGGAGCCTTTCCAGAGCTTGTAACAACCGTAGCACCTCAGTAGCTGCTCAGTAGCCACAGGGGCCAGAAGTCCACTCACAAAACCCCACAGAAAGAGATAGTCCCACTCCAGAGCTCCCTGCCCTGATGGATGAGAGAGAGGAAGGTGAGGCAGGACTGAAGAGCTGATCCTGGTTTCCTGAGCTGCAGCCACAGATAACTCTCCAGCTGTGTGTCTTTAAGGTCCTAGGAAACCAGGACTTCTCTGGCTCCCTCTTCCAAGTGATCTTGCTTTGTAAAACGCCCTGGACAAAACTGCTACCTCAAGGCACCAGAACTCCCGTACACGAGTCATGCGATTATGAGAGTTAGTTGTTTAAACCCCTCTGCCTGATAATGAAAACATACCTCTTCCCCAAGCAATGCTATCAGTATCCCGATCAAATCCTGCTGATTTACAGTTGCTTCCCGCTGCTCTGGATGGACTTTTTGAGTGGACCAGCTCCCAGCAAAATGCCTCTGTGCCAGGAATTGAGCACCCAGGGCACCCAGGAGTTGTTCAGGCACACGAGACAGTCAGATACTTTGGCAAAGCCCATCTGTAACGAGGTTTTTATACAAACCTTTCAGTAACCCAGTGCTAGACTATTTTGCAATAGCAATGTACTCACTCTGTTCATATTTACCAGCCAGTTTGCTCCCAGCGGGGTCCTGACTCTGAAGTGGAGTGGCTGCAAAGTCCTGTGGGAGTCTGCTGTGCTGGGTCGCCCTCCAAATTAGGTTTTCCTGATGGAGTATGGTTCCTGACTGATTTGCCTCCTATTCTTCCCTTGCCTCACTGAATATTGGAATGCAATTTCATTGCAGGCAAGCTTGCTCAGCTTCTACACATTTGCTTTCACTTTTCTCCTTGTCCGAAGTGCTCAGGGTGGTTGGATTAGGGCTGCTTTGAGCATTATTCAGAGAAATCCAGCCTTTGTCCAGTCTTTTGCTCCTGCTGTATGTCCCATCCCTATCCTCAAACTGCCAATCTGATTTGTAAGTTATATCAATAGTTTCCTTATACCATTTTTGTCTTACTTTGTAAATCATATTCCCTTTGTGGCGCACTGTCAAATGCTTCCCTGAAATCATGATAGATGATGTCCTCTATTACATACTTATCTAGCAATGCCCTGATGTACTCAGAGAATTCAAACACATTTGTCAGGCAGAAGCCTTCCCGTATGAATGCAGCAGTCACTCAGAAAGCCCTGGTGATATCTGCTCCAAGCTTGGAGGGCATCAATTCTGCTGCAGAATTGCTCTGGTTCTGGTGTCTGTTATGTATCATTTCCTAGGGCTCCATTTTTCAGACGGTGAGAAAACAAACCAGGAGAAGCACTTAGAGAGCCAGAATTCTTTAAAAAGAAAATAAAGACAACCCCTTGGGTATCAAATGCTTCCTTTCCTATTCCCAGCAGAGGCAAGTTACCATTCCTGACACCCAAACTGTCCTTCTCATCCACAAGACTTGTATGTGAGCATCTCACCTGCATTATTGGCAGCGTGATCCCCAGAAACTCTGCAACACTTGAAACCAGGAAATGTCAGCAATTAGGTATGGAAAGGCACACTTTTAAGTGAACAAGGCCGTCTGGACCTCAGCCACCCCAGAGGTCCTGATGCCAAGGAGCCCCATGGGACACCAGCAGAGAAATGGTTAAGAAAACGCATCTCCAAGATGACAAACAGCAGAGCTGGAGAACCTCAGAAGCCCTGCAATATGTAGGCTGACATATGTTGGCTCCTTATATGGTTGGTTGGGTTACACTGTGAGTGATGATGCATTCACATGCAGAAGTCACTGTAGACATTAAAAGTGCCATCTGCATCCTCATGTGACAACTGTCCCTTGTCAGAGCCTGTCCCACACGTACTTCCTGAAACTACCCATGTCGCTGATGTAGTTGTTGCTCCCTGGAAATGCTTACCCTAACCTTTCTGGATATTTGAGCAGTGTTTTTCTGCTCCTTTTCCCTCTGACAGATGTGACACACTTGCAGACACCACTATTTGGATCCAGTATATTGGGATTCCAGAAGTATATTAAAAAATAACTTCCAGTGCCCCATTTCCTATCTGTCAGGACCACTTCCATTTCACCAGCAGGATGGTTTAGCTGCTTAGGCAGAGCAAGGCCAAAGAAAATAAAAGCAGCATATTCAGTGCAGCTTCCTTGGAGACCTCTGCTGATGCTCAGCAGGAGAAAGGGTTGCATCTATTCCCCCACAGCAGGGAATTGCAGTGATCTCCCTCCCAGCTGTGGGAGGAGGGTGCAGCAGAGACATCCTCACTCAGAGATGTGTCCTTCAGAGTAGCTTTTGGTGGCAAACAGTTTCCACAGCACCTCTCAGTGCAGGCTGCCTGCAGACAGATGGACCTCCTGGATATTCCTGAAGGACAAATGATGAAGGTTTTGGTGCTTCACCTGTCTGATCAGTCTCGTTGCCTACTGCGAGCACACAGGAGAAGAGACATATGGTGGTGCAGACGACACCAACTGCCTGTCACACTCAGTGTTCTTATTTGAAACAGATAAATACATACCAGGGCTCTCCACCCACCTGGAAAAAGCATGCTGCCAGCATCCATGGTACTTACAGAAACTTCCCAAAGCAGCTCTTAACATGCAGCCCGGCATGGCCAAAAAAGTATCAGACACATAGAGCAGGTATACATGGGACATGCCCAACCTGCAAGCTACCTACTAGCTTTTATGTGTGTTTTGCCTGGAAGTCATTGGCTAAAAAAATGAAGACAAAAATAAGATGTGTGACCAGCCCAAGGGCAGCATTGCATGGGTGGGACATGGACAGATGCCCTGGCTCTGCTCCCTGCCATCCCTCTGGGGAAAATGGTTGTACCCCCACAGCTCAGATGCCACTGCTTGCTGCCCCCCGATGTGCTGCCTTCCCCATGCACCCCGCAGACACCCAAGGTGGGCGCAAATTAATGTACGGAACGGGTGGTTTCACATCGCTTCTGGGAGCAGCTGGTTTGCGAACAGAAAAGTATTTTAATGACAGATTACAAATTGAATTTTAATGGCAAACAAATGGTGAGCTCTGTCGCTGCATCAGCAGTCTCACAAACAGGCTCTTGACCCTATAAAGAAATCCTGGTTGAGCCTCTGCATTAAACCAGTTAATCACCAAGAAGCAATTCTAAATTTTATACCCCCTCCCCATCCATACACCTTTTTGGCGCAACGTCTCCATGGAGCATCTGGATGGATAACACACTCCTCTGGAGGACAGGGTATCCTCGGATCAGCGCACGTATCGCTCAAACTCTCAAGTGACAGAAGCAATAAGAGCAATTAAACAAAGATGTCTAATGGGAATTTTCATCTTCTGTCTTCTAAATGATGATGGATGTCAGCGAAGGATACGTGGAAGAGAATATTTGAGTGAGCTCTCGATGCTGTGTCTATCGTTATGAACAGTTTTGAGTTCATAGAAAGTTTATCTGAGAAAAATAAAGCACAGTGCTTAGTGGGACCAACCAGCAAGACCAAACCTGTCTCCAGCTCCTCACTGGTTGCAATGAGAAGGTTTCATCTTCTCATGTTTCCATGACCAATTGATTTCCTTTCCTCTGGTATCTGTCTCCACTGTTTACAACCCAGGGAAAAAGCAATATTAGGAAACAGTTTCATTACCTGTGTCCAGTGCAATACTGAGACTAGATTTTCAAAAGCACTTCTTGGCTCAGGGAGGGGGGTTACTGAAGTCATTTGGGTGCAGGATTTTAAAACTGGGCATTCAACTTTCTGTGTAGAAAATTATTTATCTCCTTCTTGCTGAAAGAAATCCACTTCCACAGAACTGTTAAAGCTCATAAAACATCTTTTTGACAGATTTTCAGTCAGCAGCTGGTAGCATATGAAGTGATACCATCCCACCTCTGGATCAAAGGCCTGAACAAGCATTTTAGTGACCTCCCAGTTACTGTCATCTCATTCTAGTGACACTGTGAAAATCAAATGCAAAACTCCCTGTTTCCTCTAAGAAAAAGCCCAGCTGGTGGTTCTCTGTTGGCCAGGTAACAACTGAGGAAGGCCGTGGTAAGGAGGGCATTGAAGATGTCGTTGTGGCGTTGACTGAGCTAAGCAAGACACTGGAATAAAGACGACGTTCAGGTACAAAATTAATGGCAAAGCTGATTAGTTGCAGAGGAAATCTGTGCAGGAATTTACAAGCATAGAAAATAAATCCAGAATGTGAAATGTAGAGTCTCTTTCCAAATTGGCCTGAAAATATTACCTTCAGGTTGAAGAATCCCAAATTGCCAGGCCTGGGTTTGGAGGTAGGGTAGCTTTAATGAACCTGTAAGGCTGCACATCACCTTAACAACTGTATTTGTTCAGCAGAAATCTCGGAGGCTTGCTGAGGAAAGCAAAGACGCACATAACTTAGCCACACTGGTGTCAGATCAAAACAAAATACAGCTTGGTTTTTATCTGCCCTGATCTTACATACAGAAGATCTTCACTTCAGTGATTCATCAAAAACCCTCTAGACAGCTACAAAATATGAAACTTTAAACAATTTTTGCTGTCACTGCTGCCATTAGCATAGAAAATTCAAAGCAAAGGTTTGTAATTCGTTCAGATGCGATCATAGCTTGCCTGGTACATGGGGCAGTGCAGGGACCACCACACTCTGAGGCTCCCTGAGACAAAGTGTTTCCACTGGGACCTTTTGCAGTTACATAAAAATCCTACCATGGTCATCATGCACAGGGTTCGGGAGAGCAAAGGTGGGACTATCTGTCCAAGTTCAGGCGCCTAAAATATCTCTCACATCTGGGGCTGTGGCCTGGGATGCTGGAGTGGGATTCAGCATGCATCAAAGAGCAATTTATTCCAAGTGAAAAAGCTGAGTGATAATGCTAAAAAAATTTAAATCCTTGATGGAGTGAACATTTTGGAAATAACAGATTTCACTCAGCAATGGCAATCTCTTTCATTCTTCTTCTTGGGACAAGTGCCATTCAAGACCCAGTAAAGCCATTATCCTTGTCTCCCAGGTCACTGTTCCCAGGTTCACATGGCCCTGTCCCTCTTCCCATGTGGGTCCAAGCCACCAACGAGTTTTCAACCAGCTTCAGTGGTTTTCCATCACTTCCTTCATTGCTTATTGAACTCCAAAGCCTTCCCCAGCCCCTTGTAAGTTTTTGTTCTGGGAAACAGTTGCTTCTGGCGTGACTCACTCTGCAAATAACTTATCTGATTGCTGCCATCCCAACTCAGCTGTGCCACTGCAGTATGGCAACCACCAGCCCCAGGCAGGCGGTGCTGGAGGGACTCGTGACTTCCTTGAGGTCCTTGAGATGGCTCTGGGCCTGCAACGTGAAGGGTGCTGCCAAAAGTTGATCCCTCTTACTCGTCACCAGAGTCCATTCTTCCTCAAGCACTCCCTCCTTGTGACATATTATGACAATTTTGTGCTGAATAGCAAGTGCACCGAGTTTAATAACCATTGAACAGCTCATAAAAATTTAAACAAAGTCATGAGCTGGCAGTGGGGCAGCTGTGGCTGGATTTAATACCTCAGCCCAAGAAAGATAATTCGTAATTATCTGTCTAAAACACCCATTCGACTGGGTATTCTACAGCAGCTGAACGTGCCACTATTTCCGATGTCTGCTCAGAGCACCTCTGCACCCTGATTTTGGGCTGGCATCCCTGTTTTCTGAAAGCTGCTCCCAGCCCAGCCTGATGATGCTGAAAAAGCCTCCTTAGGCCAGTTTAAATCACTGAGACTAATGGGAAGCCAGCGCTGGCAGCAGAGAGCTGCAGGGTGATGCTGCTTGGTGGTGGTGCTGTTTCTGGACTTTGCTGTGCTCAAGGGTGGGAAGCAGGGACACAACTGGGGTGGCAGAGGTGACAGTGGCACCAGGGACAGCCAGGGCCGTGGTGGGGGTATGGGGGCTGCCCCCACCCCATGGCCCCTCTGCAGCTCCCTGAGTCCATTGCACGTCTGGTTCCTCATCTGCTCTCCAGCAGAGACCATATCCAGTCCCTGAGGACAGGGGATTTGCACCCGGGCAAGGCTCTCACTGCCATAGGGTAAACCAGCTCCTTTTCAAGCTGACACCCGTCCTCATGGGTTTCAAGGCAGAAAAAAAATCTCCTGAACCAGTTTTAGTAAATAATGCTAGTTGTAGAGAAGGGTATACTTTTACAATTTATTGGATTTTCATGCATGGTTATGCTGTAGGTATGTGCACGGCGTGCTCTATGTACGTGCATCGTCTGTCTCAGGTGTGTGCATGTTCATCTCCTTTCAGACCATCTCCTCGTAATCCCCTGCTAATTCCTGATGACAGAAGGAGCCTGCTTTTGGGGAAAGGCTCTTCCCAAGCTGTGTCAGAGCAGGGATGGCACATGGGAGTGCTTCCCTTGAGGCACAGACCTGCAGAACAGACCACGTTGGATTTGCTGGCTCTGCAGCTGTTTGTGTTAATGAGTCACCATGCCTAGTGGATCAGAAAGGTAGGGACACATGCATATTGGCCCAAAATGCCTCTTACCTGACCAAATCTGAGATGTAGTACTAATATGATATAATGAGAGGATGAAGGTGCTGAGGACTGAAGGGGAAGGCAAGTTGGCCAGAGAAAATGTCTTTTCCTTCTTCTCCATTTTGACCTTGAGCAAAGCACTCGCTCTTTTGGCCTCCTCATCCGCTCTATGGGGATGATATTTATTTACCAGGATTATCTTTAGCACCAGAGGAAAGGAGAATGGAAGATGACTTAAAAGCCATATTTGGATTCTAGCAACTGGGAGGAAATGGTGGGATATTAGCTCTCCAGTTCTTCCAGAGATTTAAGAAGGAAAAAGCTGAAAGTCTGAAGAGGAACTCAGCTCAGCTTTCAGGACTATAGGAAACTTTTCTCAAACCATGAGGAGGTGAGCCTCGGAGGCCTTCATCCGCAAATGCAGTGGTGTTACTTTCATTTTCTGTGGGAGATGCAATGGCGTTGCTCTTTCCAGGTATCAAAGAGGGGCACTGCATGGGCAAATAGAGAAGGACATTTTCTGCAAAACCCCTCTGTTACAATACAACCTCTAAAGGTGTTTGGACATAACCCAGGTCTCTCACCTTCATTTACTTTGCTATCTGGGCCAAGGGGCGATGAGGGGCTGTGCCTGCAGTGGGGGATGCCAAAGCACAGAGCGATGCTGTACAGGGCTTGCTCTGCTACCAGGCCTCTCCTCTCCCATCAGGACAGTGTGGAGGGAAGGGGCTGTGGGCACGACAGCAGAAGAAGCCCATGGTTCCCTGAGCCCTGGTCCCAAACATGAACCTACTTCCCATTAGGGGAGTTAATCCAGGAGATTCCTATGCATTCCCCACTTCTGCTCTTCAGTTGCTCTCGAGAAACACTCCAAGGTCATACCTAAAATCTCAAAGGATGTAGCCAAGGAATTGTCTTTTTGACAGAGTAATGGGCTGGTCTTTAAGGTCTTAGTGATATTAAATGTGTTAACAGCAATATTTATAAAAGCCTTTAATCCCCCTTTATCTTGAGACATAAATCATAAGCACCTTTATGGTAGGTCCTACTTCCTTTGTGTTTGGAAAGCACCAGAGAAATTTTAATAGGGACATGACTAATCATTTGCTAATCACCTGCCTCTTGACAAATTCTTAGTGACACAGCAAGAGTTGTACGCATCTGTGCCCCATGAATATCCCTACTAAATAAGACTTCTAAAGGATTACATTTCATTTTTCTGAACATATTATATAAGATTTCCATAGGGGAATGCAAACGCATTCCTAACAGTCCGTGAAGGCAGCTCACTAGCAAAGGTACCACACAGAAGAGGACACGGGAGGATGAGGACAAGAAGAAAACAGCTGCTCAAGGAGTCTGTTTTGCCTGCTTACTTCTTCACAGGTCTCAGAAATAGTCCAGTAGCCTGACCCAAAACTCAGG
>NW_010170054.1:193923-203144 GCF_000695765.1 Mesitornis unicolor | reverse complement strand
AGCCCCTCTGCGCTCGCCGCCCTCCCAGGGGAAAGAGCAGCGCGGCCTCCCCGGGGGTGAAATAAGCCTTGTCCTTGTGAAAACCCACCTTCCTCTTCCATGATGGTGAGGATGGGCTTTGCCTCCCCCTGTTCCGCCTGCCCCCGAGCCCCCTGCGCCCAAAACAGTGCCTTGACCCCAAGGTCTTGCCGGAGCGGTGGCGCAAGGACAGCGTCCAGGGGTGCTGGGGCTGAAAGGGCACCTCAGCAAAATCAATTTTCAGGCCGTTTCGAGGTTAATAAGGTTTTCTCTATTGCCAGGGTTACAGGAATTGAACGCTCTCCGCAATTTATTTTAATTATGACTAAATAACGCGGCATTAAGGAGCACCAAAGGAATCTGAAGAGGAAGGGAAGATGCTGAAGTTGGGTCATTCCCAAGGTTTTGGGGCTGTGAGGTCCATTGACTCATAGGGAGAAAGGGCTGCGGCGGCAGAGCTTGTGTGTGGCGATGAAGCGCAGGTCAGCTCTGGCTAATTTGTCTGATGGGGAGTAAGGCTGAAAATATTTCTAAAACCATTTGCTTTTTCCTCTGGAGGGAGATAAGAGTAAATATGAATCATTCTTTTAAAAGTTTGAGAAGCATTTTGTTCCAAGACGAAATATGTTTGGTTTTTTGTTATTTTTTTTACAGTAAGAAGCTCCCAGGAAACTTCAGGAGCCTTTTATAAGAGCTCATAACCTCTTTGAAACTGGAAACTATATATATATATGTGTGTATGTATATACACACATGTATAGCACTTATGTAACAAGGTACCAGCTGTGAATGGGATTCCTAGGTGGAGTTGCAATAAACTGATTAATAGTATCATTCATGGTATCATACTTCATTCATATGTTTGCTATAAGGAAAGAGGAGTGCCGTGGTAGACACATAGTGGTTGTGACTTCTTCAAACATCAGACTCTTGGGGGAAGGTTAGAGCTAGTGCATGCACCAACGGACAACGCAATTGGTAAAGCTGCAAAAAATGCTCAAGAAAATTATTTCTGGAGCAAAAAGCAGCAAAACCAAGCCTGCCGGGGAGGTTTGTGGCAAGGAAAAAGCAAGGTGAGTAATGTCACCCAGCTGGTCAAACCACGTATGGAAAATAAGGAGATGTGTCTGTCAAAGGGGTGGGTCAGAGATTGATCCCTATTTATTCAGAAACAAGCCTTCACAAGTAGGTTTTGTTTGTTTCTTTGTTTGTTAATCTGGAGGCAGCAAGCACTGATTTTGTCACCCAATGCCTATGGGACAAGCTGCCGAGGGGGCCGTGCAGGGTGCAAAAGGAAATGCAAACACTGGTCAAAGGAGGAGTAAATGGCCATGGGCTGCAGCAGAGCCTCAAGAGAAGAGACAAATAATGGGTCAGTATTTCCTATAATGCTACTTGTTTCACTTGAAAGCAAATAATGGGTCAGTATTTCTGCTTATTTCATTCAAGGAATAAGGCCTTAAACAGCTACCAAGTGGCTGAAGCATGGAGAAACGCGTGAGGTGATAAAACATGACCCAGTGTTTCACTGTACGGGCATCCCTATGATGAGCTAAAACACAACATTTAGTTCATACCAAGAAAATATCAGCCCTTGGGCATGGGCAGTGCAGCTGACGTAGCAATTGCTTGGGCTGCATCTGAAATGCTCCTTGCCCAACGCCGCTCCTATTTTTAATGGCTGTGAAGAGCTCCCATTTGGCAGTACCTGAGACCTAGGAGCACGTTTGTCACGCAGCTGCCATCACTTTTGAGGAAACGGGGCCGGGACATTTCGGATGTTGTTCTAAAGCCACCCAACACAGCGGGCATCTGGTGGTCTTTTGCACTTGGACAGTGTGCTGCTGCATGGCATGGCCAACGCTGCAAAAAGCAAACTGACAGACAGCTGGACCCAGGGTGATTTTTGCACGTATGAGAACCTGAATTTTCATTTCTTAAATTGCAGCTCAGCTTGCTTACATTGTTTCACAAGGAGATGTTTACCCTCCTGGAAAGCTAAAACGTTTTCTCCACTTGCAACATAAAAAGCCCAGAAGTGAGTATTGTCACTGGAGATAATGTTACAGCTTTAGCAAAATGACACTTAAAATCTTCGTCAGCCTCCAAGAATTTCGGAAACAGCGAGGAACGAAGGTGGCAAGTGTTAAGAGCAGGCAGTGCTTGCAAGAAGTGCCCTTACAAGCGGCATTTTCAAGAGCTTTTTTCTGTTTCCAGTTATCATTAGAGCTGCACAGCTCGGACCCATTTTAAATAATTATACTTAACAGTTAAAAAACCCTCCCGTGCTGAAATAAATTTTAGCTAAGATGGTTTTATGCTTTGCAGCCTCATATGACACTCAATCTTCCTCGTGTCACTGTTGTAACAAGTCAAATTCATGTATTTTGATACCCCGCATGTGATAAAGATACTTGGATCACTTAAGCCTGTACAAAACTGCAGCACTCGCATGTCATTTATCTTAAAATCCTATTGTAGCTCTCAAGAAATGTAATTTCTTCAGTGAATGGAAATTTATACTGACAGAGGTGTTATAAAACATGGAAAATACTGGGGGAAGGGGACGCAGTGTTTCCTTTATCTCTTCATGTACTCACCGAGGGGAGTTTATTTTTCAGCTCAGTGACACTTTGTTGCAGGTGACAACTCTGACGCAATTAAAGGGACCCATTTCCAGGTTTTTTAAGCCAAAATTTGCATTGCTTGCAACAGGTGAGAAATGTGTGCTGTGGCCCTCAGACAGCAAACTGGTTCCCAGGCTGCAGTTTACGTATTGGCTCCTAAAGCTGCTTTTAGGAATTGCTCAGCCTAAAGAAACTCCTGGGATCTCAGCCTCTACTTTCCCATCTCAAAACGCATGGGCAAGAAGAAACAATTTATATTCATAACCTTGAGTAAATAAATTGTCACTTTAACTACACATTTTATTGTAATTAACAGCTTCCCAGCAATAACCAACCCACACTATGAAGCGGTTTCTTAATATAACGGTAAGCTGAGTTCTCGGCTGTGAGTAGAATTAGGAAGCTTTTAAAAGCACAGACCAATTAATATGGCAGGGTGGTGCTGCACAGTTCGCAACATGTGGAGAAAAGGTGGTTTTGCTGAAAAACTTTATCCTTATTTTCAAGAAACACCATTGCTATATGGTCGGTATCTCCCCTGCCGAATTTCCCAGTAGGATTTATACCCAATATTAGCGTGACTCTGCTCTCGGTGGCTTTTCCTGACTCTAAAGGAAGCAGAGCTGAGGCAGATTTAAACCTTCTCCAGCTTTCTAAGGACTCACTGCTGTCACCTCTCCATAATGCAGCTACAATTAACTTTGCTGGAATTTCTATATTTGAAGCGGCTTTAAATTAGAGCCTGAACTTCCAGACGTGTATGCAGATGTCTTTGCTACTGTCTGTGCGAGCGCTGGGTTTTCGCACTAAAAAAGCCCACCCACGTTGACAAATTTGCCCTTTGTGGTCTGGCTTCAGTGTGGACGGTAAAAATAGCGAGTGATACGGTAGACAGAATGGGCCCTAAACTATACCAAGGTATTTTTTGATAGCTTTTCTTAGCTCCAGACTAAAGAGCAAGGCATCAGATGTTGACAGATTAGGGAGGAATATACCAAACAAAGGGATATGTTTTCGAGATGCCCCTAAACCAGCAGTTTTGCCATCCTTCAGAATTTGAACTTTTCCCTTGGTTTTCAGTTGTATTTTGACTAAAGTGTAAATACCAGCAACTAGTGTGTGTCAGCCGATGTCAGAGGCACATGCCAAAGCTTTTCTTCAGGTTGGATCTTTACTCATCGGTGAATTTTGTTAGGACTTCTGGGGCATAACTCATTATTTTTACCACTGTAGCCAGCAGAGTTGTAGCATAATTATTTCCCTTTAAATCCAGGATAAGTTGTCTGGCCTACTGGATGCAGAGCTTAATTGCAAGAAGGCTTTGGAGGATGGTGGATGCTGGATGGTAACTGTACTGTTAGCGTGTTACACTCCCCCCAAAAAAGGAGAATCCAGGCTCTGATCCATACCCCCAAGTCACGCCAGCTCGTCGGGTACCAAAGCATGCCCACATTTGAGTTGGAGACTTCTGTGCTCAGACAAGGAGGATTACGGACATCATATGACTAATTCTGCAATGACGGTATATGCTTAATTGGTAAAGGGCTGCATTTTGTATCTTTTTTTAACCCAGGACATGGCGTCAAAGGTCTGCCTGGTGTTTGAAGTTCCTTTCAGGTATTTTCTTCATTGAGATTCACTGTACTTAAGGTTACTGTGGCCACCAGCTTTGTTTTATGCCCTTGAGCACTACTTTGCTTTTTAGCGATGAGAAACCAGCATTCAAATTCCCCTGAAAGACCAAGTTGTGCTTCTCTCACAGCTCTCAGAGGGACTTCCCTGAACTTCAGGTACAAAAGCTACGGCTGTTGCAAAAGCTGATGGCCAGGAGTCAGAAAAAGCAGAGTATTTATGTAAGTAAATGGAAACTATGATACCCAACTGTAGATGTTCATTTTAATGTCCTGCTTTTGAGCCCTCTGCCTCAGTTTCCCTGTAAAATACAAATACAGTCATTTCACTGTTGGTGATGCTTCACTTCAAAACAAGAATCTCTAACTTCCAAGGGTGCTGTTGCAGTGAGTTGAAGTCAATGCATCTTAAATTTGGTGGAAGGTAGATGTTTCTACCAGCCAGTGGTACTTAACCGTTCAGGTTACCAAGTGCCACGACAGTAAAATCCCTTCTGCTTGACATGATTAAGACTGCCTGGATGTCTGTCAGGAAAATGTACTCCCAAATTGGTGGTAGCAACACTGGAATCGCTTCTTGGTGACAATCCTGGTGGTTGTGACAGCCTCCGGTAATGAGAATCTATTAATCTCATGCCCGTAAAGCACTCTGTCCTCCTGCCATTAAAAGCTGAAGGTAAATAAATACAGACTCCATCATCTGATTGTTTTGCTTGCATAGAGGTTACCTACAAATCCTCTGTGTGAGCTGGACAAGCAGAAAGGCAAAATAAAACCATCCCATCCTTGGGGTGAGGCTAGCCAGGGTGCAACGCTGTGAATTTGGGGCTTGGGAGCTGCCGAGTCGTCCTGGTCATTCTGCTTTGCTTTGCACAACAACCAACAATGCTGGATCTGCCAGAAGATCCCATGGGGTTTTGCGTCCCCTAAGTTACCATCCTCTGTGAAAGAAGATCATCAATATTTACCCACACTGTCTTCGACTGTTGATGTTTTACCTGAAAATGCAGAGCGAGGGTTTTAGAGTGCATGTGGTGGCTACAGCAGCCATGTCTCCAGGTTCTTAAACCTCCTCCCTCCCCAGGGGTTTGGTTGGCAGAAGAACATCTTCCAAATTTCATTAAAAAAAATAAAAAGTGAGACTCATGTTTTTTCTAACTGGTTGCAATTAGTCTTTAACAATGGGAAGGTTGATATGGAGGTGCTGCGTCTCTCTTTGAAATGGCCCTGCCCAAGAAAACCATCTGCATCCCTCCTGCAGCCAGCTGGACTGCGCTGGAGGGTTTATTTCACTGCTCTCACCTGTGGCCTTGTGCCTCCTGACGCACTCAAGGCATGTATGGAAGGACCAATAAAGAATGTCCTGGAGTGTTTGGTGTATTTTTAGAATTTGTCCCAGATTATTGGCCTTTGTCCCAGATTTCGGTGGTTAGGGTATAAGAATGCCCGGTGGGGCTGAGTGCTTCATGCATTGCTCTTGGGAAGGCTTTAATCAGGAAAAATACCCTCTCAAAGAAGGCAAATAATTAAGTTTTTGTGGCAGTTATTCTACCACCATTAGCAGGAGGTGATAGACACTCAAGACTGCAGTATAAATAGAGCAAGGCAGATGCACTAAGCTTTAAAGTGCAACATTATTGTGTTACATGGTATTGAGTAATGAATTAGGCATCACCAGCAAGGTAGTTTTCCTTTTATCTTTATTGGGACCAGAGGTTGTTTTTATATCATAAAGTGTCTGTCTCTGCTGCTTGTCGTGGGGAAATGCTGGTTCAAACTGCCTGGAGGAAACCTGTTTCCACATGCTGGCAGCTGGCAATGTGCAAACGGAGAGCTAATGTTGGAAGGGATCTTCAGGTGTCATCCAGTCCACCCTCCTCCCTTTGGCAGTGTTTGATCCGTGTCATTCCTGGGAAATGCTCATCCAACCTCTTCCTGCAGTGCTGGCCACCGCACAGTGCTCCAGGCTCCCAAGGCTTCACCAGTTTTGCCTGCAGAACTTTTTCCCTCCTGCGTAACCTCAGACCTCCCTGCTGCAGTTTGGTCCTTACTGAGCACATGGGAAACTGACTGCTCCTTTTCTCTCTGCTCCAGCTTTCACGCGTTGGAAGATTGTCTCCCTTTCTACCAAAGCCAAAGCAGGCCAATTCATTTGTCCTTTCCTCCTATTTCTGGCTGTGCAGCATAACCCTTGCTCCAACCTTTGGGCTGCTTAGCCATATCTCAGGCTGAATTATCTCAGAATCACAAAATGGCTTGGGTTGATAGGCTGAATCAATGGGGTGAGGCCAATTGTATGAGCTTCAACAAGTCCAAGTGCTGGGTCCTGCACTTCGGTCACAATAACCCCATGCAGCGCTACAGGCTTGGGGACGAGTGGCTGGAGCTGCCAGGCAGAAAAGAACCTGGCGGTGTTGGTGGACAGCAGGATGACCATGAGCCAGCAATGTGCCCTTGCAGCCAAGAAGGCCAATGCCATCCTGGGGTGTATCAGAAGGGGTGTGATTAGTAAGTCAGAGAGGTTCTCCTTCCCCTCTACTCTGCCCTGGTGAGACTGCATCTGCAATATTGTGTTCAGTTCTGGGCCCCTCAGTTCAAGAAGGACAGGGAATTGCTTGAAAGAGTCCAGCAGAGCCACGAAGATGATGGAGGGAGTGGAGCATCTCTCTGATGAGGAGTGGCTGAGGGAGCTGGGTCTCTTTAGCTTGGAGAAGAGGAGACTGAGGGGTGCCCTCATACATGTTTATAAATTTGTAAAGGGTGAGTGTCAGGAGGAAGGAGCCAGGCTCTTCTCAGTGACAGCAAATGACAGGACAAAGGGAAATGGGAGCAAGCTGCAGCATAGGAGATTCAATCTGAACATGAGGAAGAACTTTTTTACTGTGAGGGTGACAGAGCACTGGACCAGGCTACCCAGAGAGGTTGTGGGATCTCCTTCTCTGAAGACATTCAAAACTCGTCTGGACATGTTCCTCTGCAACCTAGTCTGGGTGATCCTGCTCTGGCAGGAGGGTTGGACTGGGTCATCTTTCAAGGTCCCTTCCAACTCCTAATATTCTGTGATTCTGTGTGAAGAGACCTTTAAAGGTCACTAGCCCAATCCCCCTGCAACGAGCAGGGACATCTTCAACGATATCAGGTTACTCAGAGCCCCATCCAACCTGATCTTGAATGTTCCCACTACCTCTCTGGGCAACCTTCCTTATTTATAGTCTGGTCTTCCCTCTTTTAGCTTTAAACCATTACCCCTTGTCCTCTTGATACAGGGCCTTGGGCCTCACAACATTCACCACAGCCACCATGGTTGATGTAGTCTTAGACTCTCTGTGCCACCATCTCTGGCTCCTCAGCTCTAGGGGAATTCTCTTGGCTTAGCCCTCCCAGTTACACTACTGGTCTTTGGGATGCTGAAGGGCTCCCTTATGGGCTCAGCCAGGCAATTTCTGGGTTTCATGGGCTTCCACCTTGTTCTTACCTCTTTACCCTTCTATCAACTGCTTCTTGCCCAGCTTCCCTAATGCTGTTTCTCAGACTGTTTCCTTAGCTTCATAGCACGGAACATACTACATGTCATTAAAAGTACAAAGTATAAAAACTATTCTGTTAAGAATCCAACCAGTGGTCTGTCAATTTTGTAGAGAGACAGGAGTGACACATTGCCAATACAGATGCAGATAAAGTCCTACTGCACTTGGCCATATTTGTGAGAAGAATCTGCTTTCCTCCCAGCACTCCCCAGCATTCAACTCTTGGACATTTTGGCATATTATCAGTGATAACTGCATTCATAAATGAGAGCAGCCAGCCCAGCAGGCTTTGATGCCAGGGTATTGTGGGCTCCTGGCATGGGCAGTGCTTCTCTGTGGATTTCAGAAGAACAAGACAGAAATATTTTTGTAGCTAGCCTCAAGTTTTTGTCTATTTATAGATGTCTTTGTGTCCCCTCAATTGGGATTAGGTCCTTTGGAAAGAAGGCAGCATTTCATGGCTTGACTCCCCTGGCCCCATACCCACTCAGACTCTTTTGAACCCGGAGGCCACTGCTCTTGTGCATTATTTTTGCCACCAAATGCCACTTATTTGCGTTGAGAAGCAGGAACTGGTAGCAGAGAAATGATGAATAATCCAGCAAGCAACCAGTCTGTTTCCCATTTCCATGAATGTAGCCTATTCATGTTGTGTGATAGTGCACAGACCCTTAATTATTCACCTGCAGCAGTTTAAATGGTTGTAAGTGGCTACTGACACCAGATTTGAAAATAATTCAATAATAATGGAGGATGAAGAAAGATTTATTTTTTTTTATAAAACCCAGGGATGATGTGGGACAAGGATGAGAAGGGTGAAGGACATATGGCAGAGATACTGGTTGGGGGTATTCTGGTGGCCTGGGTTCCAGCTCAGGCTTCTGCAGGATCTCTGATAGGCTTTGCTTTACTTATCTCTTAAGTCCTGATCAGAATGGGAACAACAGGCTTTATCCAGAGAAGTAATTAAAATGTTGCACTCCCTGGCAGGGGAGTTAAAATCAATTTCTCAAATGCAAGATGAGGAGCAACTGGCCAGGCTGCTGCCGTGCGGAAAAGGGCTGTGATGCTTGAGAGCACATCAGAAATCCAGCACTGCAAAAATCCACCAGTCTTCCCAGGATGCCTGTTCATGGGCACACTGCAGAAGGCATGGGACAACCTTTCCCTTTAGCTTGACAGTGTCAGGGGCTTGGCTCAAGAACAATTTCCACACCTCGGGAAAGATACGGTTCAGCTGGGAAAAGCTCAGAGAGCACAAATAAAAGATTGGAGGTGTGGAAAACCTACCTTTGGTGAGAAGCTGAGAGAGTAGGTGGTCTGAAAAGGGGACCAAGGTGAGACAAACACAAAGAAGAGTGGCACAGTGAAGGCTTATACCTTCTGCAAGTGGGGTGAGTGATGGGCTTCAGCTTCAG
>NW_010170054.1:174930-193892 GCF_000695765.1 Mesitornis unicolor | reverse complement strand
ATAGGTGAAAGATCAGGAAAAACTTTCCAGTGCTGTGGATAGTTCAGCACAGGGATATATTCCCCTGGGCTGTTGTGGAATTTTCACTGCAGGAAGATACAAGAAAAAGGGATGGTTGAGGTATTGTTGATTGTAGCTGAGACCTCTCAGAAGGCTTTATCCATCTTTCTTTTCCTATTTCTTCCAGTTGGTGCTGAAACCATTGGAATTCAGGACTTCCTGCCACAAGAGCATTAAAAATCCCGCCTTTCTTTGACAAGGAAACACTGCACATGAGCAGAGCTTTTCTATGTGAAATATTGTAAAGAAATCTCAGTTACGTTTAGTGTTAGAGTGGCTCAAAGGATGTCATTTTAGCACCTCCCAACAATGACCTGTTATGAAGGGTACAGGAGCAGTTCGTGAGCCCTTGGAAAAACTGAGTCCATCGCTGCTTTGCCCCTGTCCTCACTGCCTGCTGCTGCTGTAGGACACAGATTTATTGAGAGAAGGATCTGTGCCTTCTTGCTCAGTTATCTCTTATACATCACTTTTTATTTGCTAGGAGACTTGAACAATGAGCAGCAAACATTCTTGTTCCTATTTTGAAGGCATGGAAACAGCAGCGCAGAGAAATAAAATGACTTGCGCAGGGTCACAGAGCAATTTTGTGGCAGTGCTAGGACCAGAACCCAGCTCCCTTGCTCCCAAACCCATACCTTCAGCTCTTCATTGACCCTTAATTTTAATCACCTTCCAAGGAAATCTGTTGGCCTTTTCCAATTGACATCCATGGGAGTAATGCCAGGTATCAAATGAAGTCACTGGGATTATCAATGCAAATGAAGCCAATATTAACAAAGAAAGAACTGATGGAAGGGAAAAAATAGATTTCACCAAAAAAAAGGACTAATTTCTAGCGCCACTTCCATAATATCATTCCCCCTTTAATTTGTGCCTGGTCAAAATTAAAAAAAAAATAGATTGCTAATATTAATAGATGAAATGAATCTTGAATTTTATAATAGTGGAGGAAATGAAAGGACCAAAGTTATATTGTGTTGTTAACTGAGATTTTAATAATGATTCTGTCCTCAGTTGGTGCATTTATTCCACAGAAAATAAATCATTAATGAAGAGGAGGGGAAAACAGTTTTATGGTGATGGATTTTTGAAAGAAAAGTTTAATTTTGCTTAACTTCTAGAAACTCTAAAATGAGCCTGGAGATCTGCAACTAAAAGACAAACACCTCAAACCCAGTCCACAAACATGGAATTTAGCTGAGTGGCTAACACTGCCTGGGGTAGGATGGAGCAATGTCCATGGCTCCTTTCTGATAGAGCTGAGGTGAGTGGAAGAGGTTGGTTAGAGATGTTGGTTTTGGTGGAGGAAGGAAGGTTTGAAGGTTTGCTGTTGGTTGGTTGCATTCTCATAGCTATTTCTGAATGGCATCTGGAGAGCAGTAAGGATCTCATCCTAAACCAAAGGAGGCTGAACTGGGCTCATCCTATGGTTTCTGTGGACGTTTGCAAGATCTGTTCCCACCATGTCATAGAGTCATAGAGTCATAGAATCATAAAATCATAGAATGGTTTGGGTTGGAAGGGACCTTAAAGCTCATCCAGTCCAACCCCTGCCATGGGCAGGGACACCTCCACAAGCTCAGGCTGCTCCAAGCCCCGTCCAACCTGGCCTTGAACAATGCCAGGGAGGGGGCATCCACAGCTTCCCTGGGCAACCTGGGCCAGTGTCTCACCACTCTCACAGTCAAGAATTTCTTCCCAATATCCAGTCTAAATCTCCCCTCTTCCAGTTTAAAACTGTTTCCCCTCGTTCTATCTCTACCTGTCCTGGTAAAAAGTCCCTCCCCATCTTTCCTGTAGGACCCCTTCAGGAACTGGAAGGCCACAATAAGGACCCACCGGAGTCTTCTCTTCTCCAGGCTGAACAGCTCCAACTCTCTCAGTCGGGCACTCTCAGTCCTGTGAGGGTGTTTGATTTACCAGGTGAAAAAATCCTACCAAGCCTAGCATGTCCAACAGTGTCTCTTGACCTAAACATAGGTATCTTCAACAGCCTCCAAGGAGTCCCAGAAAAAGAGGTCCCTGGAGCAGCAGCCCGTTTCACACGAAGTTTCCTGGTTTGAAATGTTGCGCATAGGGAGGATCACAGTCTCACAGTAGTGGATAAAAGAACTCAAACATCTCTGTAGCTGGGATTTGGTACAGAAGAAGAAGCAAATGTGGTACGTACATCCCTGCATGTGCATGGAAGAGATGGGGGAAAAGAGAATTCCCCTGATTCCTTAATGAACACAGCACCCCAATGATGAATGTAGAAATTTGCAAATTAAGTGACATTTTTGTCTTTAAATTATCAAATCCATAAAGAGAAGTAAACATTAAACAACATTATATGGGAGCCTGGAGTGTCACCACAAAAATTAAGGCTTTGTAATTAAAAGTACAATGCAATTTATTTTTATATTGTTCTTCATTCAAATAAACAAATCTTATTACTTATCCAAAAATGTAAAGCAGGCTGCAAACTAATTCAAATTATGAAGACAAAGTGGCTCTTGAAAAACCTATGTTTCTTGGTCCCTCAGATCTGGCAGCAGTCATGATTTAATATTTTAACTACTGTAATAGGTTATACTGAAGAAGAGAAGTGCATTAATTACTATGAGAAACCTAAAAAAAATCTTAATTAAGAAGAATAAAATCTTTCTTATTGACTGCGAAAAATAAAACTATGTAGAGGGAAACGAAGGGTGAAAAAACTGAAGACACACAAATTTTAATAAATGTGGTCTGCGCAGGGTAGAAAATACACTTCTGCAGTTGCTGAAGGGTGTGGATTTGACTCTGGCTGGAGATCCCAGTTTGCCATGGCTAAAGCTCTTCTCCAGTATCTCATCCACTGGATGCACCTTCTAATTAGCTATGACACAGGAGGGTTTCTCAAAGTTCAGCTCAACATGTCCATGCAGAGCCAGCTCCACTGGCTGGGTCTGAAACCACAGGCTGAGAGCTTGAGATTACATTTCATTTCTGGATATAGTATGGATAACAAAATAATTATCTCAATAGTTGCCATCCTTCCTGAAAAGTCACAGAGGACACGTGTAGGAAAGGAGTCCTGTGTTCAAAACCATGCCATACATCATCCCTGGGGACATCATAGGGATGAATTGCCATGGGTAGATGCAAATCTGCCTTTCAACTAGCCACAGTCCCTTAAAGTGATTTAAGAGGAACTTTTCTGTGTGAAACACCCACCTCCTTGTTTGCTTGGGCCCATCTCAGGTCATCTTTTGACTTTGTTCCTGTGTAGCCACCATAAGGGAACACCTGCACTCACATCGCGTGCCTTCACAGGATCCCCAGGGATGCAAGGCTGCTTTGGGAGCAGGCGCATCTTGTATCAGCCAGCAACGGCAGCCAAAAATATTAGGAGGTGTTCGACCACTTTTTCCAGATGTGAAAGTAGATGTGTGGTTTTGTCATTGCTGGGACTGGATTCTGGGGTTGTCATTTTTGAGTTTTCATCCCGATTTGGAATCAGGGCGTGTTTATTTCACAATCCTGAGCATTCTTGTGATGGGAAAACTTATTTTCTGCACAGCTTTACTGCCCTCATTTCTAAAGATCCCACTGACGTTGAAATGTCTATGGATGCTAAAAAGAAGAGAGAGGATGCCATAGGGTCAACAGCTACACTAAGTGTTTAAACAAATACATGCAGTTTAATGACTTCAGCTGATATTAGTACTATTAAAGCCTTTTCAAGCCAAACATTATCCTTTGATCACTTATATTTACTTCACATATAAAACAGACTTCAGCAATTTGGCTGGTTATCTTGTACCAAATACAGTAACTTGTACATCATTAATATCTCCAAATATGAAAAATTAGTAGTATAAATTTTGAACAGCCCTTCCAGGACTACAAATCTTCTTCAAAGGCAAGTGGAATTGTCTGAGGAATACGGACTTCAAGATTCAATGAATCCATACTGTGCCAGAGAGGAAGAAACCAAGTTAAATCTTTGCAACAAATGATGCTATTACGGATATGTGCTTGCCCAGAAAGCCAGCAAAAGGGCATAGCATCACTTCAGGTATATATTGGGGGTATTCCTGACACCCAGAGTTGAACAGCTCTTTGTTCAAAGGTAATCTCCTTTCCCGTCTCCATCTGCAGGAAATAAGATCGAAAAGCAATAAGCATCGGCGATGGTTGTTTGAAGGGGATTTGATTGACTGGGGGTTATTTTGCAGCACAGAAACATCTGAGCAGTAATGCCTTTTGATTAGCAAAGAAGTTTTATGTTGAACCTTGGAAAACACACAAGAATTACTCATAGCACATAGGCCATGTGTAAGATATCTACACAAGGGTTGCAGAAACAGCCTTCAGTTATAAAACACAGAAATAAGCAAAGATTAAATTCACCCTCTGAGGGAAAGATAGAAGGGTTTTTTATGTGGTAGCATCTGAAGGCTGTTGTACTGGGACCATACCATGCTGTACATGCTCCACTAATCCAGGATCTGGGCACATAAGATCTTTGTATATCTGTCCTGAGCTCCTGCACAACCAGATGCCCAGGGCTGATGCAATCCCAATGCACAGCTCAGATACTGCATTTTAAACCATATGGCCATGACTCATGTGGGGTTAGGGTCTGGGGCTGTGGGCTGTTGGTCAGGAGGGGTATGTTTTAGCTACCTGAGGGTGGGACTGCGACTCTCCTCAGCTCTGGCATCCCTCAACCCAACCGTAGCTCCCTGAGTGCACTACAAGACACAGAGTGAGCTGCACCAGCAAAGGGAAGGTCGTGAGGGCAGTGGTGGGATTAAACTCACCTCATCTCAGATATTTACTGAGTAGATGCAAGCTGTCACACTGGGCTTCCCAGGCAGCAAGAAGAAATAAGTGTTTTTATTATGCAATTCATCTGCTCTGTTTTAACCATCTACTTGAGGAAGAGATGAATCACCAAAGATTCCATCGACTGTATTGACTGGCTCTCTGTTGAGTAGCAAGGGAGCCACGTGTGACTACCTCAAGTGCAGATTTCTTCTTTAGTCGAGTGAATCTACCAAATGCTTCGTGCCCATAGTGGAAGACTTGGCTGCTCTGAGCAGCTCAGACTGTGGCATTTCAGTCAATAACTTCTGTGGCAAGCACAGTGTTTTTGGAGAAGCGACACCCATCAGGAAGAGTTTGTAATGTAAGTAGACAAAAGAAATAGCGGGTGGGAAATAAAGTCTTCACCTCCTGCACTTGAACCATGTCCCTCAAACCCTGCATGTCTTTTATAGCAGGTTTTCACAGAGAGATTAGTTCATGCTGATGATTAGTTCATGATGATTGCCGTTATCTCTGTTCCTCCAAACTAAAGGGGTCCTGTTGAAGCCATATCTCATCCCTGTGGCTATTGCTGCACTTCATCCTTGATGGATCAGCCACTGCTGCAAAGTCCTGGGTCATCAGGAGAGAAACTGCCTGGGTCATCAAGAAAGTGTAGACCTGAAAGAGAGAAAGAAGCCCACATCAGTCTGTAGGAGCGTATGCCATTAAAAGCAAAAACCAGCCTACACGTGAGAGAGCGGCAGCCTCTACAGCGTGGTGTACGTCCACACACTCAGCTCGTTGTTTCTGAAACTCCGTCTCCCTTCAGCTGTGATCGCTCCCGACTGTTTGCAGTCTGTGTGCAGTGACGTGCATGGAATATTACTATGAAAATGTGCATTCTTGTTAATAGGTATAGTTTAGGATGATTGTTAGCAGAGCATAAGGCCTTATTGATTGAAAGTGGCATATGGCAAGGATGTATAATGATTCACTTTGGCTGCTAGTTTGAAATCCTATTCATGGGCAAAAAAAACCCCACTCTCCTTTGCAGTCAGGCTTCATTCTTTCTGCAGTGTGTTTTTCAAACTGGGCCATTTTACAAGTGATCCGTAGGAGAGATTTCCTGCTCTCCTGGGTGTGTGCTCAAAGCTCTTTTCAGTCCTGCAAGGGCAGGTCACAGGAACAAAAGCTGAAGTTATCACACGCCTCCCTTTGAGGGAAAGGTTGGTTGCCTTGCAGCTCTCTCTCCTCTAAAATTCTTTTTCAGGACATATAGTGCTTATGAAAGGTGGTGGACTTGAAAACCTGGTGCAGGGTAGGTGCCAGGGAGAGGTACAACCCAAGCAATGGCCCTTTTCCAACAGTGCACCTTGGTGCCTGGTCGGAGCGTGCGTGAACCCCCACCTGCTGCAACAGCCTCATGGCAACTGGTTTGACATTTTTACCAATCACATTTTTGAAAGATTAAGCTGCCAGGGCTCTGGCAAGCTGCACTGAAGGTGAGTGCTTCTCTGGATCCAGCTTCTCTTAACTGGGGAGGGGGGGAAATGCATGTTCCTACATGGCATTAGCAAAGAGAGAGTAATTAACCTGAGGTAAAATCCCAGTGAAGGCAAAGCAGCTAAAGTATTAATACATGTGAACTGACAGAGATAAGCCTTGAGAACCTCATCCATCTTCCGTGTGTGTTAGCAGGTCCAAGTGGAGCTCGGGTTGTCTCACCTGGTTTGCCTTGTGTAGACTGACAGGGCAAGCACAGACCTTGCGGCTGGGTAAAGGTGGCACTTTGTGAGTCCTGAATGCCCCCCACTGACACATCACGAATACTTCTGAGGGATGTGTTGAACCTCAAAGAGAGGTATTCTGAAGGACTCATAGTGACCCTGCCCCTGTGCTTGGTAGCAAACATAGCTGTAATTGATGCTAATACTGACCCTGGCACTCATTCTCCCAGGTGGGCAGTGCAGGGAAGGGTTTTGCTAGTTTGGTTGAACAGTGGAGAAAAAGCAACCCCTCAGAGCTATCTTGCAAGCTCCGCCATATAGGGAAAACCTGCAGTCACTGGTCCTAACCCACCAGCCGATTAACTCATCCAGGCAGCAAATTGATGGAGGGAAATAGCATCATCTCTGCCCATTCCTGTACCCTGCAAACCACCCTGAACTTTATCATGATTTAACAGCATGACGTTCAGTGATATCTGGACACTTTTCTTGGCAATAGCACCACAAATTATTCAAATGGCAATCCTCTCACTACTGGAGGTATAGCCCTTGTGTTTTCCTACCAGCAAATAGAGAGTGGAGCTTTCATATATGTCTCTTCTGGGAACCGGTGCTTTCTAGGAATTGCTTACAAAGAATTAAGTAACCCATTTGATTGTCATCCAGAAGCCCTGGCCTTGCTGCATGGTCTTGCACGACTCTTTTTTCCAGGGAGACACTACTTCAAGACAGTGTCGAGGATTCTCCTGTGGTAGGCAAAACAGAGCTCCCTTGAATAAAATAACTCTGAACAAGCAAATAAACAGAATGCCTTTCATTATACCTGTCACCAGTTTATTTACTCCACGGCCTCTTTCTGCCATAAAAGTCTTGAGTGATTTCAGCATACTAAAACATCTGCACTCATTTTCAGAAAATAACAACAACTGCCAATGTATGAACTCACTATTTTCTCAGAACGCCTATTGTTCAGTGTCCGACCCTTATTGTTTCTCATCTCCTGTGAGTGGTTTACAATGAAATCCACTTTATTTACAGTGGAAAGCAAAATATGTTGGATCAAGACAATCGACTGTAACCCCTCAGTCAATAACAGCTTATTTTTGTGCATGCTAAAATGTAGTCATTTCTTGCGTTCTTTGGAATCTGTGGCAAAATTCCCATTTGGAGGTGTCTGCTCAGTCCTGTGCCAGATCCTGGACTCCTGCTAAGCGTAGGCTAGTATGGTTTTACCATGCACCTTCTAAAACTGGATCAAGCACACACAGACCATCTTTTCATAGGCTCCATAAGCCATCTTGTAGTGAGAGCCCACAATTTAAGACCTTGTATCAAGACAATACTTTAGCATCGCTCAACTGGTTTGCTGATTAGGAACCTTTGTAAGAGATTGAGCTGTTGACAGGTGAATCATCTCTGTCCCACAGTGTCTCAGTCTTTACTCTTGGTCTGTGGCCAACATCTGCTCCCACTGAGGGCCTTTCTTATGTAGTTTTCCAGTGAGTTATTTACATGGGGTCATCACGTCTCAGAGATAAACGCTGAAAAGCTGAAGCATGCTATTGAGCATCTTGAAACATTGGAAAGACAATCATTTTGACAGAATAGATGTTAATCACACTTATATAAAAGCTTTTAATCTTCAAATCATTAAACCAACATTAATTACATGTAATTGGCTTTGCCACGTACATCATGCAAAATGCACCTTTCATGTAACTTGTCGCTGCTATCTTCCCCAGGACTACTGAGAGAAAGCCGTGCCTCTTCAGAGCAGCATGGCTTCCTGAGGCCACTGGAGGCCTCATCTTGCAAATCACAAAGGACAAGATTTAAAACAGCAGTTTTACAGAATACAGACACCTCAACTGAGCTGAGACATCTGTGAAAAACATAATGCCATCCCACCTGGGTGCCTGCAAAGTCATAAGTGTCTCCATTTCCCTTCCAAAATCTTCTGAGGAGACTCTTTGAAGCTTTGCTGTGGATGTCACTGTCTTCACTAAGGCCATCCAGGTCCCATACCCACACTCGGGTGTCTGCAAGCACTGATGCTTGTCTGAAATGCCCAATATACCCAAACCAGAAGGCAAGGTGCTCTCTGAACTCCAGCAGCATTGCATTTGAAAGGGTACAGTGAAAAGAGAAGGGGTCACATTTTCTGTAGTAACCTCTTCTTCAAGCACTTACCCAGTTTGAGGACGTCTGAAACCCCGATCTACCACTGCCCTGTCACGCTTTTCTTGCATGGTCTTTTCATTGAAACAACTGCTACATTCAGCCACAAGCAACTCAAAAAGGTTAAGATTTTGATTCAAATTTATGTGGTGTGTGAATATAAAAAAAAAGATTTCTTGCCCAGTGAACCGTCAGGATTCATCTGAGAGATATGAGTTGCACGTGCCCTTGGAAGACCTGGCCAGTATTCAGGCTCCCTAGTGCCCAGGGATGAAAGGAAAGGATTTTGGAAGCATTAGTCACAAAAAAATAAATTCCACCAAAAAAGATAAATCAAGAAAATTTCTAAGAAAAAGAAATATACAGGGACTAGATAGATCACTGTTAATACTTCCTGGAGATGAGCACTGGATGGAGGATAAGGTTCACAACAGGTAAGAAACCAAACCCAAGCACTATCTGTGACCAATGGCACCACCCAGGTCAGAACTGAAGGACCTTTCCTATCAGTGAAGGTCCTGATAGGTGTCTTCACTCTGTTTGACTGTCTTTCAGAAGGCAATGTTGAAGGTGGTATTATGGTTGTTTTCATATTGTATGTAGTGCTATTTACAAGCTGATTACCTCTATCCCTGTTCATATATGTACCTAATAAAGCTAAAAAATGTGCTGTTAGTTCAATGGCTTAAAAATGGATGAAAGCCACCTGGCATTCCCGCACTGTGTTAAGGTAAATAAAGGTGCTTTGTCAGAAGCCCATGGTTTTCTTAACCTTTCTTCTTAACCCTCAACTTTTATTCTTAACCTTAGGTGTCTACAAAGGCCAGAGACTGAGTGTCCCATGGATCTGTTTGGGTCTGGGATAATAAATTGCAAACCTCTTGAACTGTCTTGGATGTCCTTCATTAGCATGCATTAGAAAGAGGAAGACCTGTGCAGTACAGTTGGGATGAGCAGAAAAACAGCACTGCTGTGCAAAAGAGAATCGAAGGAGCCCAGGGACCTAACCCCAAATCATAGGGAGGTAGATTTTAAGAAAAGCATTTAAGTGGCAGGTTCCAGTGCAAGCCATAATTGTGCTCATAAATCAACAAGATCCTTTAAAAATCCCACACGTGTCACCTGCCCTCGGTAGCTAGAGTGGCTGATTATTTTGCAGACATCTTCACAATTGCATTCTCAAGATTAGAATTCAGTTGGCGGTAACATAGTTCTGCTAGACTACTCCCACCCTTGAAGTTAAGTAAATGGTTAAGTGCTTCATTGGTTCAGAGCTAGAAGACTCTCCACCTTTCAGGATTGAGCCCTGTAATCTATTTGTATTTCCTTTTCAACTTCTGCAAGTAACCCCAAACAGGCTGGGAACACTGAGTGCAAAGTTACACGAGATGACTGTGGCAATTTCTGAATGACAAGAGCATTTAAAAGAAATGTCAAGAGTCTGTGGGCTGCAAGCTTTTATGTTTCAAGGAGAAACAAGAAGAAAGGAGGGACAATAAATCAAATGCAACAGCTTAGCATGCTCCATCTCTGAGAGTTAACCTCTTGAAAGCCACATCCCCGACACAGCGCGGGCCACACTCCTTTGATCAGGTCCATTATTTTCTGCAAAGCGATGGAAGCAGCAGGGTGGGCTCCTCCATGCATATCTAGGGACAATGTATACTACGCTTTGTTTGACATGTGCTATGCATTTATGGGTTAACATCAAAAATGAGCTGATTTATGATTTTTCATCAAAAAAGGATTATAACCTAATAAATCCTAATAACACATTCTGTCTGGAGGTTATGTAGTGTAGTCATATAATATACAGGTAGCCTTGCTCTCCTGAGCCTGGAAGACGGGGTAATATTTTTCACTTGTTGGTAAGCTGTTTCTTGGAAATGCTTAAACAGATCAAGACCCTCTAAGCACCATGATGCAAATGGTGCATCCCGCTAGCACAGGTTTAGAAGTACCAAGACATAAAAATGTAGGGAAGCTTGTACCATCCCTATATACTGTGTATCTCCTCGTCTCTCACTTCAAAGCTCGAGTATTGCTGGTTAAGAGCTAATTATTGGTAGTTAGCCAGTTGAATCTAAGCATTAAACATAGCAAACACATTACTGATGATAGTTAGAGCTCCAAGGAGCCTTCAGCAACAAACTGCTAGAGGTTAAGAGTTGGTTTGTAAGGGCTCATCATTTTCTGAAGTTAAAAAGTGATGGCCACACAAAGGAAGACAACCCTCTCTATTAGATTCCCTGGATTTTGGTTCTCCTACTCAGATAGACAGGCTTTATCATGGAGAACCTGCAAGTAAGCCAGACTTTGGAGTCTTCTCTTCCCAAAGAATGATCATCTTCTCTCCAATCCATACTCTGCCTCCCAGCAAAAGGCTGTCCTGGAAGAACATTTACTTCCCAGGAGACCTAATTAACATTACAAGATTAATGGAGGCTAAGTGTAAAGAATTTTTAAAAAGTCCTTTGCCTGCAGTGCCATTTTTAAAGTTCTTCTCCCTGCTCTTTGTTTGCACACAATAGCTAAAACACCACAGTGGGGATGTGGTAGGGGTCAAGAGGTCCAAGGTATTTTCAAGCTAGTTTGAACTATCTTGCTGTTGTCTCATGCTTCCCTCCTGTGTTTGCACCCATCTGGGTTTTTTTTACCCTTCCCCTCTAGTTAGGCCCCTTGGCGTTATAGCCTAGGATGTTCTTTTTTCCATGATGAGGCTCAATGGGTGGTCAATGAGCAAGTCCTCAGCAGAAACTTCTGATCTTGCGCCATCTTTCACCACTACCGGGTTATAGTGTGTTGTTAATGGGAGCTTGACCCAAGCCACAGTAATCTCAAAAGAGGTTTGAAGTTATTCATTTATGCACTGATTTACTAATTAAGGAAGGATTTTTCAAACCAATCAGACAGAGAAATCATTCAGGATCAACCAAGTCCATATCAGTAACATTGCTCTCACTCAGGTGTCAAGAGTGTAGAAAAGACATTTCCCAGAGGTGATCCACTTTCAACTATTTGGTTTGGAGAGTTTCTTCAGGACAGGTATGATAGATATTGAAGATATACCTGGAAAAGACACCTCTCTTGGCATTTTCCTATGATGTTGCAGTGAAAACCTTTTGTTTCTGTGGGACTCAAATATAACACATCTGGGCTGACAGACCTCAGTCGCAATCTTTTATGATAATCGTTAACAGTGCTTTGCAATAGGGCTTGGACATGGAAATGCATATGCTTTTGTCTTAATCCATTGCTTTTCAAAGCATTTGCAAGTACTGTTCCTTCCACTGTACTTTGTGAAAAGAGGGCACTTAGAAAGTATATTCTCCCTCTCCCTGGCTCGGAGCAAACAGTTGCCTTTAATTTTTATTGTACTAGCATTGACTGTATTATTATAATAAAAGCATCTGCCCAGTATTTCCAAACTCCTCTTTTGGGAAATAATATCTGTGCTTTTGTGGTCTCATTGAAATTCAGGATGAAAAGGGGCGTCTGTCTCCCTACCTAGCCCCAGACACCTTCCCCGTTTCTTTCCTTCCACAGTTCGAAAACATCTTCTGCTCTTCATTTCTCATCTTGTCAGAGCATTAAGGCCCCAGCAGAAAAGCAGTAAACGCAGCCAGCACACAGTTCCTAGCAGCCCAGTGAGCCAACCAGGCTGTGCAGAGAAGACGACGTTAGATACAAACTCATTTCCTGGGAGAAAGGGATGACTGTGCGAAAGGGATGACTGTGCGAACAAACAAAAGCTCAGCCAACTTCTCAAAAGAGAAAGTTTTCTGCAACCAGAGTGAGATTTATACAAAACCCTGCCAAAAAAAACAGATTTCCAAGAACAGAACTTGTTGGACCTGACAGAACCCACCCAAAATTCCTCCAATTAAAAAACTGATGTAATTAAAGAAGTTAAAAAAAAAGAAGTCCCAGTTGTTAGCAAAGTCCTGCTAGAAAACAAAGAAATGAGAAGCAGAAAAACATGCCCGATTCAGACAAAGAGCTACAAATGCAGAGCAGCCTCACTCACCGCAGTCATTCCCCTTCACCAGCATCTTTCTGGAATGAAAAAATTGGATGTCACTACTGGATGCATTCAACAGGTAGCTCCCCAACATCCTTCTTCATTTCCCGACAGTCTTTGCTGTACCTTAAGCAGTAGGCAGCTTGATAAGTCTATCTCTGATGATCACAATCTTTGCCAAACCTGAAGGCTTTAAAAACCTCAAATGGTGAGCTGCCACCATTTGCATCAGACACAAAGACTGTCTGGATGGAGCTGGAATAGATCTTTTCTCTGGGAAGGAGATAGCAAGGGAATCATGCAGCATACACCTATGGCTTATATCACCCAGCTTTCAAATTGAGCCTTCTAGAGGCATTGCACAGCCGGTGTTTTGAGGAGCTGAAGATGCAGTCCTGGGGGCAAAAGGATTGCTACGATCCTGCTCAGTGAGACTTGGCCGCTTGGGAACTTCTCATGGAGGTGGGTGCTGCACCCATTGATGTCCCTGGCAAAAGCACCTACAAGATTTAATATTCCAGTTTTAGGTTGTAATCAAAGTCTGCATCTGTGTTGCAGATCATAAGGAGTATACCTGGCTTTATAAAGGCAAAACAACCATCAAGGACTTCTTTAGTTGCACATAAGCCCTTATCTTTGCAGGTCTAATTTTATAAAATCTGTTTAGCACTTATTGCCTTAAACCATCTGAGGCTACGGAATTGTCCCTAGTTTTTTAAAGCCCTGATTTTTCAGTCGCATTTTAGAGCGTCCTGAGACGTTTTGGAAAAATTAGATTTTAGTCTTGCTAATAAAGAAGCGGTAATAATTAGTAAATCTCTTGCTCAGTGCAGATTTTATAACTCCACAGATACCATGGTATTAACATTCTGTTTGTCCACCTGTTAGAAGAAACAGATCTGAAGAGTCATAACTCTAAAACAGTGGGTGACAATTTAATGAAAAATTGAGCTCTGCATTTAATTTCCTTTTAAGTTCAGTTGAGCATTCTGCAAGATCAAAGGGGCTTTGTGGTTTGTAAATGATCTATGATATCAGAGAAACAGATTATAACCCAGGCACAGTTTGGTATTTAAGTATCCACTTTTAATACCAATGTTTAAAGTAGGCTAATGGAACTGAAGCACAAGTATGATTTCCTATGATACAAGTCTATAATCCAGTTTAATATATCAGTCTAACACTAAAAGCATATTGTGAATTCATTCCAGTGCTTTGGCCCCGTTTGGAAAGTATCCTGAGACAACATAAAATATTTGTAACAAGACGAGAAGTCCTGCCTTAGTTTGTAAGATTTTGGGGCAGGGACTGTGCCTATGGACTTGCAGAATGCCTGGAGAAATGAGCCTTTTGGGTTCACCACATGAGGAACAGTTAAGCAACAGCAACACTGCATGGCAGTGAGGACTTGCTTTTGGTATGGGTGCTGGAGTTCTGCCTAGAAGGCAGCTGACATCTTGCCTTTCATGCAGCACTATTGTGGGCAGTGGACTTGTGAAAAACAAAAAAAGGTTATTCCAGGTTAAAGGTGCCTCTGTTGGTGTTTATTATTTGGTTTGGTTGGGGTTTTGTTAGTGGTTTTTGGTTTTGTTGTTTGTTTTTTTTAACACATCCCTGCAGTGGCCGATTCCATATTTTCGCTTCCAGAAAAAGATCATGCTCCAACTTAAACCTAACCAGGCTTTCCCCTCCACGGTTCAGAGAAGAGGCTGCTACAGACTCAGTTTTGTCACTTGCACACTTCTTCCTACTTACTGGCTTAAACTTATGGCCAATTTATTATTGTTTATTCTCATATCAACGTTGTCCTTCAGGCTAATAGGTCTGTCCCTCCTTGATGTTTACCTCTCTGATACGTTTATAAGCAGTCACTATATACATTTGTCTTTCCCAGGCTTGAAGGAGTCAAATTTGTAATCTCCTCTTGCAAAGCAGTTTGTTCATTTCCCTGATCATTGGTCTTTCCTGTTTCAATCTGAATTCATCAGTTTTGAACACCAGTGACGGGAATTGTACATGCTGTTCCAGAAGAGGCCTCATCAGCCGCCTGTACGATGGCATTAATACAGATGTATCTTTGCTAGAAATGCGTCTCTTGATGTATCTCAGGATTGCATTAGTCTGATGTGACGTGACATGACGTTGGTAACCCAGACATCTCATGATTAACCAATACATCTGGGTCTTTCTCCTCTGCAATCTCAGCAAATACACAGAACTTCTGATGATGGCAGGAATTAATGCTAAGTGCAAGGTCATACATTCAGGATTTTAGAGTTTCATCTCATTTCCGCTATTTCAATCTGTGAGGTCACCCAGACTTTCCCAAAGGATATCTGGAGTCCCTTCAGTACTGACAGTGCTTCTCAACTTGATGTCACCAGCACATTTTCTTTTCCTTGTTTCTACCGTTGATCCCAAGCTCTATCTGTATCTTTTGCCCCATGGAAGAGGTCATTGCTCAGTGCAATCAACAGTCATATCTCCTCAAGCTAGTTTCTTGCCCTTCCTATAGTCTACTATTTCATTCTTGTTTCCTTCAATTAACTCATCATTTCCCATGTGCTATTGCATTAAAAACACGATGAGAGGACTGTTTAGGTTGGTGGGGAGGACTGTTTAGGTTGGTGAGAAACACTGGAATCTCTCTGGCACCAAATTTGGAGTTAGATTAGAGTTTCTGATTTTCTTATCACTGATGTGAAGAGGTGAACAGCTTTGCTGGATTTGTGATTAAAGTACCTCTTCAAGATTGGCTCAGGCAAGACTATCATGGCTAGTGTGGGATGCCATGCTGTTGGTGCTGCTTGCTGTGGCCTTATAAAGAACATGGCTGGTATTTAAAAAAAAAACCTCAGAGAATATGTTGGAAGTCAACACGGGCTGACACTTTGCTCCTTTGCTTTAGAAGTCTACATTTACAGCTACAACGCTTTCACATCCCTATTTCTTTTTCTTTTCTTCCAAAATTAAGGAGGAGGCACCCAATTAGGCACAAAAGTACAGTACTTAGTTGTCAAAAATAAGTGTGTGGTAAGTGGACGCAGGGATATCAAGGACATCTGGGGCAGGTAGGCACAATATGACACCTACTTGTGCTCCTCTATAGCAGCAAGTGGGAGATGCTAGACCATCTCAGATGGCACTTGACACCTACCTTCAGGCAACTGAAGCATGCCTAGCACAGCCATGAATCATTTGCTTCCTCTGGCTAATGGAAAGAGTTTGCTTCAGAGGAACATTATCAGACAAATGAATACAAACCTACTGCAAAAGAAAGGCTGAAATTTCGGAAGAAGCTGAAGACTAAAGATTTGGGGTCTGCAGAGAGCCTGTAATGCAGAATGATGGGGGGAGGAGGTTAGGGTCCTGGGTGTTGGACAAGAAGGAGGAAGAGTGAGAAAAATCCCAGATTGCATCCCAAAGAGTTCTTTAATAATATTAACCCTACTGACCCATTTTTAACTGAATTCCCCATTCTGAAGGTGGACAGACTGAAGTCAGCAGCTTTGCTGAGACAGGAGGAGCAGGAGAAGCACAAGGCAGAGTGACTTGGAATAAATCTAAACACCAAAGTATCAAAACTAGGTAATCAGTTGTACTATAATAGGATAGGTGCTTCAGTTTTCAGCTCGTTAATCCAGTTGCCCCTCTGGATAAACAACTCTGCCTTGTAGTTAATCTTCAAATAAATATGCTCTTAAAACCCAGTGGGTATTTATCTAATATAGGATAACTGTCTTAGTGAAGCTAAATTAAATGCTTTTGGGTAAACTTAATTTAGACTCTTGCTGGAGCTGTTTCCTGAATGAGGTGAGGGAGAGGAAATGCTAACTCCTGTCTGGAGCAAGGATGGTGACACTGAAAGCAGTTTGCTGGGAACAAATTCCTACCATGGATCTAAGCACACATCATGTGTCCAAAAAATAAAGGTTATTAGCACTTGTGTGGTGCCTTTTAGTAGTAGATAATCAAGCTTTCGAGTGTGGTCGGTGTCACTGATACCATTTTACATGTGAGGAAACCATAGTGTGGAGAAGAGCACGAAAGGAACCAGCGGTGAAGCTGGTGCCACCACAGTGGCAGCTCTTACTAATCTTGAATTTCCTGCCCTTACTCTGTTATTTCATGCCTTGTGTTGGGAAACATGAGAAAAAAAGTGCTGAGCCAGGTTGCTTTTCACTGTTTCTGACAGTGTGTGGAGATAGGGTGGGAAGTTTTGACATCCAGTGTGTGTGTCCCTTCCCTTTGGAGCCCAAGTCACGTCCTCAGCCCTAGCAGGATTTATGGCTCCTTCCCCATGCCCCCGGCTCTCCCACCACCTTGCCTGATGTCTCGACAGCGCCTCTGCCCACAGACTCAGACACGCTCACACCTTCTGGGCTCCTTTTCACCATTCTCCCTCTTTCCCTTGCCACAACCCTGACAGCATGAGCTTTTATCACAACCCTTCTTATTTAGCTCCCTTCCACCGTAAACACCACTTATCTTTTCAATCTCCCTCTATATAAGATTTTTTTTTCCCAGGTCTCAAATTATTCTTGTCATCCTTATCTGAACATCCTTTAATTCCCTTGGCAGTGACATATAGCATTCCAGATGAGCAAGAAGCCTTGGTTTCATACCATGCTGAAATTTACTCCATCCCATTTCTTACACATACTAACCTTTTGTTTGCCTGTTTGACAGAAGCTGCACCCTGCACTGAACACTTAAGTGAGAAGGGTGCAATAATGATTCAGAGATATTTTCTGCTGGTCAGGGCTGTTACTAAGGTGCTTCATTGTTTCTCAAGCTTCCTGCAAGTGCTATTCCCATTTTGAGCTCATCTTTCAATCCCCCAAACAGGGAGCTGCTAACGACCTTTCATTGCTGACAGCAGTTCAGGTCCTCCAAGGTGGAAGAGGCATGTGTAATTACTGGCTGCAGAGATAAACACTCACTAGCCCCCACAGAGGACTGGTATTGAGCCAATGGAAGTCAACATAACTCCATGGTTTTTTTTGCCTTAATGAATACTTTTTAATTAATGGAAGGTTTTTGTAAACCTTTTGAAGTCCCTTTAAATTATCCCGAGATCCCTTGCCATGTATCATTGCAGCAGCCTTACGATAGTGCTGCATCTGCAACTAATAAGTGTATTCAAGTTCCTTTCCACTCCTCTTATATGGATTATTTTACGTTCACCAGCAATGGTTTAACCGGAGAATAACAGGGCAAGGACTGTCACCTTGATCTGGCTTTATATGGTGCCTAACAAAGTAAAACCTTGATCCACAGCTAAGCCCACAAAATAACACTACTGCTAAAGCTAACTTGTCATGTACCCTCACGCTGTCCACTCACCTAATTCAGTTATGACCTTCAGAAATTCTTTATCACCTATTCTGGACACAGGAGTGATGTTAGCTATAAATTTTACCACCTTGCATGTCCATCCTTTTTCTGTATCACTCCTTCTTTTAGTTTATGTCTTCTTGCCTGTTGGTCTTAGGTTTCAATTTGTTTTGGGCATGAATGCTCCCACATTGAATATATGGTTTAACATGCTATTCATTCTTCCAAAAATAAATACAAATTAATATTAACTTATCACAGGAACTATCCCACTGAAGTTAAGGGAACTCCCAGTGGGAAAAGGCACAAGATAAATAACAGTAGTAGAATCTGTCCCTAAGAGTTTGTCTTAATTAAAAGTATAACTACATGCATTAATAATTTATAATCAAAAGGTTATGAATGTGTAATGTTTAATAACACTAAAGTAAAAGGTGATATTTAGTTTCTAGCACCTGCATGAATGCTCAGCCAGTGAATTTAGAAATAACTGTGGCTGTGTGGTTTGCTCTGTAATTAAGATTTGATTAATCCCTGAAGCTCAGTTTAACTTAGATTAGACCTATATTGATTTGAATTTCTTTACAATTACACTCCTAGTACAGCAAACTCAACTGCTCATGATGATTGTGTTCATAGTGCTAGCAATGGATATAAGGGGTTTGTCTGATCTTTGACTAGGGTGTCACAAAGCATCCTACAGAAAAAAAAAAGTCCACATCAAGGAAAGCATCCAACTCACTTGCTTATGCATGCCATAATGAGAAATTCCTGATGTGATATGAACAGCAAACCTCATTTCTTCCAGAAATAGCTTCTCCCCTCTTGGGCTGCATGACATGAAACACAAACTACTG
>NW_010170054.1:155644-174899 GCF_000695765.1 Mesitornis unicolor | reverse complement strand
ATGACCTGAAACCCAAACCACCGGCCATCAAACCCTTTCCCCTTAATCACAAACACACAGCTGTAGGTCTTGCCATGAGTTTGTCTTCTCACAGAGAAGGCATAAAGCCCACCACAGCACAAGGCTTTCATTGCCAATGAAATGTGGAGGAGATAAGGGCCCAGCTGCATGAAGGTAAGTTCAACTCTAGGACTCCACAAGGCAGGAATAGACCAAAAGTCTTCACACAGCCTCTGTTGAGAATCTCAGTGATGGAAGGTACAATTCCCGTGGGGACCTACATCTTCTCAGACATTACAAGACCAATAAATCTTGAACCTGGTTTGAGCAAGTCCAGCTTTTCCAGCTTTAGCAGAACTGCATATGGTTGTAATGGCCCTCCCCAGTGTCCCTGGGAGTCAGTCATTCAGAATAAACATACCAGAATGCAGATCTTGCCATATAGATGGCTATACTAAAAAGAAACACAGAATGGTACAGTGTTTCTCCTAGACTTTACAATAATCATCCCATGACAAGATCAGGAAAGGAACTTCTGACCCTGACAGAGGACTTGGAGAACAACACCCTTCCTAGAATCTGCAACTGCCTCTAATCCACCTCTTGATGGCAGAATTTTGGCCTGAGTCTCTTCTCCCATGCCTCACCTTACTGCCTCAGACAGAGTTGTCCTGAGCTGGAAGGCTACCTGAACACTCACACAGCTGCTTGTCCTGTATCTAACAGGCAGCTCTTCTTATCCAGTTTCTGAAAGAAACCATCTGTTAAACAACTCCCCTGATCCACATCAGCTCTACAGGTGCTCTGGAATTACGACTGCAGTGAACCCAGCCATCTAGGCTTAAAATGCATTATTAGGAGGATTCATGGTGACTCCATAACATCCAGAGAAATTCTGCTTTCTGGAATTATTTGGCTGAATATTTATTTTCAGGTCTTGCTGGCTACCTATTAGCAGCATATTACCCTAAAGTGGCACTTTTAAACCACCAATTAACCTCCACAGGCCAGACAGCATCACGCCCACAAGAGGATACCTGGAAGGGAACAACGTTTGTCTCACATATAAGAATGCCCGGTAATGAATGACAACTTGTTACAGCCATTACAACTGGAGTGACTGAGTGTTAGGCTCTACAGTGTCTTTCTTCCCCTGGTTCCCTCCATGTTTTAAGGAAAGTTTCAAAACAGTGTTGCAAAAGTCACTGTTCAGAAATGGCCACACAGCTGCTGGGTAAGGATGGTCCAAAGACAAAATCCTGGGATCCAACCCCTGAAGTGTAAGGAGAGGAGTTTCAAAGGCATCTTCCTGAGCCTTCCACAGCTTTCAAAATGTGGCAATGCTCATCTGTCACTACAAATGCAAACACAAAACATGGAGCCAGCAATATGCCCTCATGGCCAAGAAGGTCAATGGCATCCTGGGGTGCATTAAGATGAGTGTGGCCAGTAGGTCAAGGGAGGTTCTCTTTCCCCTTTACTCTGCCCTGATGAGGCCACATCAGGCTTCCAAGTTCAAGAAGGACAAGGAACAACTAGAGAGAGTTCAGTGTAGAGCCACTGAGATGATGAGGGGACTGGAGCATCTACCATATGAGGAAAGGCTGAGAGAGGTGGGTCTGTTTGGCCTGGAGAAGAAGAGACTGAGGGAGGATCTCATTAACGCTTATGGATGAATCACCAGCAAGATCAAAGAAACTGCTATAGGCTTCTTGTTCTTCACTTCTGCAGATGGGCCCCTTCCTTATGTAGAGTAACAGTAACAAAGAGCCCAGAACCTGCACAACCCAACCTCCTGGCTCTTGTTTACACAGCATTTACCACTGCTAGGAGGTGAACTGCAAGAAAGCCACCACCTCCACCTGCAAAGATGCCAGCACTCTTAGGGTAATCACAGCTTTCTTAGTTACAGAAACACAGAATCACAGAATGGTAGGGGTTGGAAGGGACCTCTGAAGATCATCTAGTCCAACTCTCCTGCTAGAGCAGGATTACCTAGAGAAGATCACATAGGAACACGACCAGGTGGGTTTTGAATGTCTCCAGAGAAGAAGACTCCACAACCTCTCTGGGCAGCCAGATCAAGTTGCCTGCACTTGCTTGAGCAGTTCAGATGAAGATAGGCATTTTAGCAGAAGTGGAGGCACAGTGTCGTTTGGCAATTAGGACAACAGCCACAAAAAGAGTGAGTTTTCCCATCATAGAAGTCCCATTCCTACTTCTGAATCTGTGCCCTTTAAGTCATCAAAACTTTCTCACAGTGCAATGAATCTAGGAGAGCAAATGGATAAAAAGCCATTCGTAGGAAAGGGAGACCAAAAGGCATCCAAAATTACAAATTCCTAATTTTTTAATTCATTTCCTTCCTGTGAATTTGGAACTCCAGAATATGTACCCGCTGGTGATGAGAGGGAAGGTAATAAACACTGCCACGTAACCTTGGCTGTTCCCTGCAAAACGCAGTTACCCAGAAGCCCAGTCACCTAACATAAAAGGAAACTATCCACTTTAATTAGCTCAGCAATCAAAAGACTCTTACGCAGGAAAGCATTTATCACCAAATAGAAAATGAATGATACTTTAAAATTAGAATATGTAGAATTCATAGCCAAAGACACTCAGAGGAAAAAGAGCTTTGCACCAAACCAGACGGGGATTTTTTTTGGGCTCCAGTCTAATGAACTTTAACAATAGATATAAAATTCTGTCTGGCAGCACATTTTATCAATGGATTTGATTTTTCAGAAATACTGAGCACCCCTTGCCAGTGACAGGAGGACAAAACTGGCATTTGGGTAACCCCTTATTAACCTGCATTTAGACCTCAGAGGCAGATCGTTGAAAATCTGGTTTGATTTAAAAAACCCCTTTGCCTATCCTTTCAAAATACAGTACAAACAATCAGCAGGGAAATTTTATTTGAATTGTTCATGTTGATGAAGACTTCATCATATCACACCCATGGCCAAAATGCTGTGCAAGGAGAAACCAGACAACAGTGTATTTCATTACCAGAAGGATGAGCAAAGCTCGAATTGGAAGATGAGATGAATCTTCTCTGGGTCTTCTCTGTACTTAATGAAAAAATTGAAATGCCAGAAAGTCAGGGAAAGGCTAGAAACAAAAATATCATCCTGTCACCTTGGAAGTGCACAGGGATTTTGAAGTATGGGAGACTGGAGATATTCTGAAGAAAGTAGGAGGTGCTGTCACTAAGTGGTCAGTCTTCCTAGAGACCGTTAGAATACACAGTGCTGAAATTGCCACTGGGTTTAAAAACCTCATCTTATGAGGAAGCTGAAAGCTGAGAGGACTGAGGTTTAGCTCAACTAAACTGATTCCTACCAAGGGAGTTCCATAATTACTGCAAAAAGGCAACTGTAAGTCAACCTGCTACAGACTCCCAGGTACAGATGGGATTATTTGATGTTAACATTTCAAAATGCACAAGGTCCTGTTCATATGGACACAAATGACACAAGTTGTGTTAGGTCTGCAAAGTTAGGATCCCACAAGTTGGATTCAACAGGAAAGTTGGTCTGAATGCTAAGTAAGGCCATAATGGCAGATTTATTCACTATAGCTGTTCAGCCATTTGATGCATAAAGAGCCTAAAGGGAATAAGACAGGGTGTGGGCCCTGATAAACAGGAGGGAGACAAATCAGGAAGCCAACCCCTACTCAGTCTATTTGTTCCTGCTTTCTTCAAAGGCCCTCCTTTGTTTTAGGTACATCTGTGATTTTATAGACCCACTGGAGCTGCCATGATTTGCAGACTGCAACTTCTAGGTTTAAGACATAAAAATTACTTTGTGCAGAGAACATAAAATGAGTCCCCAGTGTATTTTTCCAGCTGCATATTCCTCAGATATAGCAGTTCTAGAAGTGGTCAAGCAATATTGGTGCCCTCAATTAGCGCCAAACGCTCTCCACTCTGTTCTTACCAAATATTATAAGCAGACACACATGTGGCTTAGCTACAACAGATTTGCTGGATCAGAAAGAGGTAACGCAGAGCAGTGTAAACAAGAAAACCACAATCTGACAACAAGAAGTTCCTCATCTGAACCCAGCTTCACTTCACATCTCCACACAACTAAGCAACCCTAGTTCCCTCTACTTCCAGTTGGTACTTGCCTCTTGCGTTTGGTATCCAGGCTATTCTCCGCTTCAAAGGCTCAATAACCACCAAGATAATTCTTGAAGCTCTGTGCACTAAAGAATCAAATTTATCTGCAGACCTTTTAGAAGCACTTCATAAAACCTGTCTATTACCCTGCTGTTTGCCTAAAAAACCCTCTTATTGCTGAAGCACCCTTGGATGCCACAGCAGCAGGGCCAACAGAGACATGCACAGAATAACCTAAAGCATCCCATGTTTCATCTTGATGGAACAATGACTTCCTCTTGGCTCAACAGAAGATCTGAACTTCGTTCATGTTGCTTAAGAGATGTGTCTCACCTCCACCTGGTAGCAGTCATGAGCTCATGTCCTATAGTGGAGTAGGGAGGGTGGTGTCTGAGTAGAGTCCTGCAGGTCAAGCCCAGTGCCGTCTCCTGGAAATGGCCTCAAAATTGCTCAGGATGGCAAATCCATCACCATTTTTCTGTTTGTGGTTTCAGTGAAAGTGGAGCTGGAGTATGCCTTTTGGATGGTCATATCTTGTTGCTGATTTTTATTGTTTTGAGATCCAGATTTAAATATCCCAAGCCATAGAGCTGCCTAGGAACCTTTTCTAGGAACAGATCCAGACTTGATTTAAAGCTGTCAGATGATGGGGAATTTAGGTAAGTTGTTCCAGGAGCTAAAAATGTCTATGGTTAGGAGTGTATGCTCATTCTTAGGTTGAATTTTGAGAGACTCAGCTTTCAGCTACTATATCTCATCATGTTTTTGACCTCTTCTATGTGGGGGAAGCAACCCTATCCCAAATGCAAGTTGTAAACATATAGCACACTGTACTAATGCTTCTTGTAGTAACTGTCTTCATGAGAGAAAATTTACTCCACTTTGAAAGTGAAATGGCCCACCTTGTACTTACTGAGCCAGGAGACTCAATGCACCCTTTACCTCACTGTGCAACAGCTTCCCCAGGTAGCCTTTAATCTGCGAGATGAAAGACCCTTCTAATAGCATATCAGGAAATTTACCTGCACAGTGTGATTAAGTCTCACTTAATTTTCTGTTTGTGAAGTTAACCAGAATAAACCTTTCTTCCTCTCTTTCCTCCTTTATAGTTGGTTCAGAAGCTATGGGATGTTCCAAATCTCAGAAAACTCTGATCTTTTTCTGTCCAAAAGGCATCGAGTTCTTTCTTCCTGAAGTCAGAAATTGCTAAAGATGTACATTTTAAGATATTCTGCAGGCAGGGATTATTATTTTTTTCTTCACTTCATAAAATAAGGAGACATGAACAGAATGTCTATTAGGAACCCATCTAATATGAAAGCATAAAAATCTTCTTGTTGTTAAAGACTTTTATATGATGCTGTAGGATTGCAGGCTATTTACTCTGACATCTCTGTAAAAGTTGCTGAAGCTGCCAACATTAAAAAAAACCCTAGCAAAAACAGTGTCTTTAGGGACTTCTCCAATGATAGTTCTTTATTTATGACTCCACTTAAAAAATTTAACTCAGCACATTTGTTTACTTATGATGAGACTGGCTTCTCCCCATCCCACAGGCCTTTGTTGGAGAACAAAGGAGCGCCAAGAGCGAGCCCTATAGTGAGCGGTCCCATGGGATGTGCTAGTGCTCTCTCTCCAGCATTTTTCCCGTTATGCCCAGGGCAGGGAGACAGTCACAGTTTGGCATGGGGGAAGCTGAGAGGAAACGGATCCCTCGGGCTGATCTGGGGGGCTCATACCCAGCACTTGTGACAAGCGAGACAGTATTGACTGGTCCTGTATGGGTAAAGTCAACTTCCAGCATTGGAGGGGCTCTGGAGAAAATTTCTGCAAGGGAAAGAACTACAGTCACAGCCTGAATCCCCAACAAGGAGCAAATCTGAACCCTACCAACACCTCTGTCACACCCAGAATTAAGAACCCCTTTTCAATCTCACCCCATGACGGATGTGAACCACTACCACAGCCACAAAGAGAGGGCTGCCTCTTCTGCTTGCCTCCAGGCAGAAAAGCCTCAGGCCATTTGCAGGGACTTAGAGCTAAAATTCAGGCTTGAAGCCAAAAGCGAGCCAGTACAGGACAGGAAATGACAGGGAGGTGCTCAGTCAGCAGACAGTGGATCACCGAAACCTGCACCCACTGGGATTTCCACTTCAACTCATCAGTACAGAAAGGACTGAGCACTGTCATCGTTCAGGGCTTGAAACGTCTGCTTGAGGTGCTCAAGCAGACATGCCCCCAGACCCACTGTTAGGTCTTCCTATACCTTAATACCTCTGCAGTTTGTGGTAGGAAATGAGTGCGCATTTTTTAAACTAAGGATCGCACAAAAAAGGTTTTGAACGTGCTGGATTTCTGCCTGGCTGCAGGACTGGATTGTGTTAGAGAAACTTCACAGTGCTTTAAAAGGGATTGTGTAAGGGCAGCCATGCCCCTCCAAAGAATAAAAGTCTCTTGAGCCCTAGTTTTGTTTCCCCATTGTCTCCCTTCAGCAGCCCAGTAATCCCAGTGCTTTGCTGTTTTGCTTTGTCCTATTCAGAAGGAAACCCCTGACACAATTGGACCCCTTTGGCACAGGCAGAACTTCAGGGGTGTTGAGCTGTGAAGAGCTGTGTCATTTGTAGCCTGGTTAGAAGTGGCGTGGGGTTTTTTTGTCTCCAAAATTGGATAGAAACGGGGGAAAAGGAAAGAAAAGAAACAAAAAAGAAAGTGCAGACCAGAGGAATATGTGCAGATCTCCTGAAGTCTCAATGATGGTAGGAATGCCCCATTCCCAAGTGCTGCTTGCAAGCAAGGGGGCTGGAAATCCCACTGCTCACCTCCACAGGCAGAGGATGGATGGGCAGATGTCTCCCAGGCTCACAAAGCCCCAGGCTGCAGTGATCAGAGGATGCTGAGTTCTACCACAGCCTCCCTCAGACCTGGACATGCTGTCACCAGGGAGAGCATCAGCACACGATGCCCTTTTTCCATCCATCCTCACTGGCAGTCCTCTTTGATGATGCACTTTTGCCACACAAGGGCTGAACATGAAGCTTGGATGTCTTCTTAGAGCAACAATCATTTACCGTGTGGGAATAAGTCTGTAAAGTGGCTTTTACAGAGCAGCAGCCCTCAAGCCAAGGGGCCAATTTTTGTGTGTGTTATTTGTGAATGGCAGAAATCGGCATTCATCTCTCCAGGCAGGTTTCTGAAATGTATACTGTCCTTTAAATGATTCCTTAATATTTAATATCATGGTAGGATGAAGTCTGATTTTATGGTTAAAAATGTCAATTTTCACAGCTGATTGAACTTGTTTAAATGGCAAGCAGTTTACTTGTATTGAAAACCATATAAACAGATCAACTTATTTACTGACATTAAAAGAAGAGGGTACTTTATACTCCAAAGCCTTTCAGTTTTTGAAACTGAAAATGAGCTCAGATGACTACGTTCATTTTGCAGTTTTCCCCCCAATGGTGGATTGATTGTAGTTTATAAAACAAGCCCATGTATCTGGCAGCAAAAGGAATTGCTTAAGATGCTAAGCCACCCTTTCAAAAGTTCTCTGTAATTAATTATCAGCTGCTTGCAAGTCCATTCTGTTCTGTCTTTTGTTTGTATTATTTTACTGGTGACTATAATGTACACATAATGAGAAAAACAGCATCTTATAAACATATAAATAAATCTTAAGACTTTAAGCAGGATTAGGCAATCTAAAAAAAACCCACCCTGAAATCCAGATGCGTGGAATCACTGAAATCAGCTTTGTTAATGCTTTCCTAACTCTGAAGCCAATTAAAGCATTCACGGACATGAAGGAACTAGGGTTCATACTGGCACAGATTTCCACTGCCTCTTCTTAAAAATAGCTACAATGTTCAGTTCGATGTCTGTGCTATTTTAAAAAAAAAGGTATTTTATTTTGATTCAAAGATAGAAAGTGGCCTGGATGTGGATATCAATGCTCCTGCCTCATTAGTGGGTCAAATGATCCTGTCAACAGTTCGGGTCAGTTGAGGAGCTCAGTTTGAAATGTATCCATTAGAGGGCAATGCACTATCCACAGTGATGTCCTGGAGACAGAGAGCAGCAGCAGGAGTTTGAGGAGGGAGCAAGGAGAAGGGCAGAAGTGATGAAGATCAAACCCAAGAATTAGGTTTGTGATTCGAGCGGTGCCTGCAAGATGTGCCAAAAGGCAGACGATGCAAGGCAAAACCAAACACAGACAAACGAAGGGTAATGTTGAGCACTGGGCCCCTGACAACATGTGGCTGGTGGGATCTACAGGTCTGTCCTCAAAGAAGGATAGGCCAAGAGAGTACTTCTTTACAGACCAGTTGTCATCACTAGCGGAGTGACCCTACACGCAGTATCCTTGGGCAATGATCACTGGGAACTCAGGGTTCAGCTGATAACTGAGATGAGACTTGAATATCAGAATTGCCTTAAAAATTGGAGCTTACAAGGGGAATCACCATCTGTCTCTGAAAAGCTGCAAACACTTATAAAAAAAGTTCATCTCTATCAAAGTGTGCCCAGGGACATGATGTTTTTAAGGGTATGTTTGCCTTCCAGTTTTTGCCCCCAAGGCTAAATATGTTGTCTGAGGTAATCCTTAAGGTTTCCCCTGAGGACATAAGTTCCCCATCTCCTTCCCACAGTGCTGACGGATTTGCTGCTTTGGAGACTTTCCTGGGAGCAGCCTCAAGCTCAGGGAATCATGTCCAGCGTGCTACACCTGGACAGCCCCCACCACCCATCCCAGGAGGGACACAGGTCCACAGCCTTGCTCCAGCCCCAGCCAGGCAACATCAACACTGTCCCCATGAGCATCCTCCCCAATGGGGGTTTGGCTGGGGCCATCAGGGATGCTCTCAGTGGGCAGCTGGGATGTGGCCACCCTGTTTTTTTCAGAAGAAGAGGGTTTGTCCATGTGGGTGCCAGCATGGCCGTGCCAGTTGGCAGGAAAAGCAGAGGATGGATGGCAGCCTGTTGTGGCCGCTGGTACAGGCATAGCTTCAGGAAGAGCTGGCTGGGAGCTGAGGAGCCGTGCTGTAATTCTTGCTTACCTACCACCTTTTTATTTCAAAGCGCTTTGAATGATGGTGCAGAAATTGTTCAGTGAAGAGAGAGTGAAGGCGGCTCTTGGATATCACCGCGACTGCTGCTTTCAAGAGAAAAGTAATTTGTCTAATATACAATCTGTCATCCTCCATTCGTGCTGAAAAAGTGAGGAGCTGCTGGAAACTAACCACACATATGGTGACATGGCTCCATCATTAGCTTGGGTAGGAGACAAATCTCCCTGCATTGCTTTGGCATGCCATGTTGGAAACACTTAGCTCTTGTGTTAAAGACTGGCCAAGACGGACCCTTCCCTCCACCTGCTTTGCCTCACAGGCTGTGTTGTCAGCACACAGCCTCCATCACTGAATAAATGTTTCCCATAACTAAAGCAGCTTATCCGTGGAAAAGTTAACCAGTTACTCTGGGGACCTCTATGCCATATATTTGACAAAGCAAAACCCAATATATAAACGTACATAGAAATTAACAATCTCAGCTCCCAGTATAACTCCTCCCTGAACTGAAATACACCTCTGGAAGTGGCATCTTCTGCAATATTTCAGAGTGTGCAGAAATTGCCTTCTGGATGGGTGTGGATATTTCTTCCTTCACTGCAGTGTTTTTTCTAATAGCTCTCCAAATAGAGCTCTTCCTCCTTACTGGGTTTTACTCAGGCTGCATTTTGCAGGACCAAGGAGGACAAGAACTATTTATTACACTAATAATAATAATTAAATAACCACTAATTCAATTGCCATGTCTAATAATGATAATAACTGCCTGCAAATTGTTCTTTCAAGGCCCTCCCTACAGCAACAGAAATTTTATGTCCTCTTCCGAAGACGCCTAAGGAGTCCTGCATAAATATTAATAGGAAGCAAGGTCTAGGTCTTTCTCACTGGATTGAATTGCTCAGCCTTACTGGACAGAGGCTCACACGTACCAGTTTTGAGGTGGTGTAATTCTAACAACGGTAGAGATATCTCAGATTTACACCATTGCAGCTGGGAACAGAGTCAGGCTCCAGTCATTTAGCAGAGCCCATAAAATAGTGACACACACACCTGACTTACCATCAGCCTTGGCACCTTCATGTCAATATTTATTTCCAGCCCTTCTCACTTTCCTCTGGCATTCAGATGTACGCCCTGCCTCTGCTAAATATTTTATTTGTATTGCGTGTAGCTGAAACAAGTTTATGTTAGGTGAGAAATGGTGGTGTATTTGAACACACATGGGCTACAAGGGCCTTCTGTGCACGGCAGCGGGTGCTGGCTTGGCTCCCCACTGTCAGCCACAGCCCCAGCTGAGGGTGCACGAATATATTTGCATGGTGATCCGATCACATTCCTCTGCCAAAGCCAGCAACTAAACTTTAAAAGGATTGTAGGATGCAGAAGGATCCCAAAAGGTGACCTTTTAGTAGGGCTAGTTGGCCGCTGTCTCCTGCAGCCATCAGGTTTTTGTTTCTACGGTGGACTGCAGAAAGGTGTGAGGGCACGGGACCACCTTGGAAACTAAATAATTTGCAGGACTGAAGGAATGATGCTTTTTGGAATAAAAGACCAGGCATAATGTGGTAAAATAGCATCATCTTTCTATGCCCTCAGTCTTCCCACAGCCTTTCTTCTTTCCCAAAGTCCAGGACAGCAGATGGATTACCTGATTGCCTACGAAAACCAGGTCTCAGGTCGTTATCCCAGTGCACAAGCATGCTGCAAGGTCCATGGAGCTAAATTGTGGATGAATTTTTATTCCAGCAACGACGAGGCAGGTTTCTCTTTGTGCTAAACCCTTGTGCTTCAGGGTGTCGCGGTGCATGGGAAGCACAAAATCATGCTTTATGAGTGTGATCTGTCTGCAGATTCAGTATCACTTCCCTCCCAATCTCACCTGCCACAGTCAGCGAGAGATCATAAATACACCCCTAATGCCACAATTAGCATACACTCTTGAAAGAAAATTGTGCTTGTAGCAAGAGTCCCCAAGGGCCAATATCAAGAGAGAGACATTACAGAGCAGAAACCGAAGATCAGGGCTGAGCTTTCAAGTCCATGCTCCCTCGCTAGGCAGTGGTCTCTGTGGAGAATATTCCTGCTTTTATCAGCAACAGGCAATAGGAAAGGATTGCACATGCTAACTCTGCTTTGACTTACCGTTAGACCATCTTTTTGGTGGGGTAATAACCAAGGCCAGACTTTCAGCTCTCCGCTTCACTAAATCTGGCTGAACTGGGAAAAAAAAGAAAAAAAAAGGAAAAAAAACAACAAAACCACCCTAACGTTTAGCTTCATTTTTGTTCTTGCTCTTTTCCTTTGGTTTTCTAAGCTGCTCCTGGCAAAGAGGACCAACTCTCTTGCCAGCTCTGCCAAGATAGATTGACGGGGTGCCTGCACAAAGCAAGAAGGACAGATGAAGGAGACTCTTTAGCAAGCAAAGGTAACAAATGAGGCCCACTCCTTTGATTTGTGTGTTTGTCTTATCAAAGCAGGGCCCTGTTCTGCAGGGCCCTCCATGCCTTTTTTCCTAGGAGTAAAGCTAAGCACCTGCTTATGGGTTTGCAGCAGGGGTAGGGCACACTACAAATCCTCCTGAGAGCACTTCAGTGTGGGTTTGTCTACTGCCTGCTCTTAAAAGATCTTACTGAGGCTTCTAGTGGGATCCAATTGCCAATGTAATCATAAACAAGTGAAAAAAATATTAGGTAACAAAAGGTGCACAAATGCATTGCCACTTGAAGATTTAAAATTCCTTGCTCAGTGTGGTTCACTACAATAAATGGGAGCAGCAGACCTGCTGAGGAGGAATACTGACGTTTTGTGGATCCTGATTTGTGATGCGATGGGAATGCTGGGGGGCGGTGGGGACAAATTTTCACTTTATATTCTGCTCAAATGAGACAAAGATTACAGTTAGGAGTCAAGTACTATCAAATTATTTATTGAATTCTGTTGGGATGGAGAGGGTATTTGCTCTTTTTTCCAGAAAAAAATATTGATTTTAAGGATGGCTTTGATATCAATTAGGCTCAACATGAGAGACAGGCAGTCACTTTGTATAGGGAATTTAATTAAAAGCTCTGTACTTAGTCAGAGGAGTGTTCTAAGGATAAAATTGTTTTCCCCCTTTGGGTCAATTTTCTGTTATGTTTGTATAATGCAATTAAAGAAGAACCCATGCCAAGCAACACTTATGTCTGGTATAAAGCTGTCCATACGTAATGACTGGCTCTCTGGACTTCCAATAGATTAACAAGCGGTAGCTGCACTTGGGTTTAGTTGTTTTTTGTTTCACTGCTACAAGAACACATCCTTACAGGTGCACACCTCTTATAGGACTCTCCAAGGGCCAGTTAGGCACAAGCAAAGAAATGAAGAGAAGGGTGATATTCCACAGAGCTCTTTCTTTTTGAAAAATTAAAATAATAACCAGCTTGACCTGAAGCAGTTGAAGTTCACAGGTGCTTACTAATGAGAAGTCCATGTCAGAGCTTGTAACTAAGATTAGTCTTTAATAGAAGGGCACATAAACTAGCAGATTTTTGGGAAGAGGCTTTGAGGGACACAAAGCTAATGTCTATCTGACATCCTGGAGCTGAATGCAGGTTAGATGAAAGCCTTGCACAGAGCTGGATTTCAGCCTGAGACTCTCCATCGCTTCAGTGGGTTTTGGAGCATCAGTTGTTTGGTTTTCCCTGCGAAGGAGCTCTGGAAGGATCACAGCATGAAGCTGAACATAGGCTAAACCAGAGCTGGCTTTGAAGGATCCTTAGGTCTGCAAGTGCTGAAGTCCTGTGACTTCTCCACATCCTCCTTTTGGCACTCTGGATATGAACAAATGAACTGTTCCCTTTACTTACTCCTATACGTGAGAGTTTGGGGCTGTGGATATGGTTCTGAATAAAGTTTTGAATACAGCTAGTTTCCCTTTTGTACATGATATTTTGTTCTCAAAAGACATATCCATCTCAGCTATTTTAACTCCTAATTAGAGATGCAACAACTGACATTTAAGCCTGGCCAGGTGGGAAAGGATCTGCAGGGTCTCTGAAGCCCTGCTGATTTTCTGGGAAAGCCATGGTCCATTGCCTTTTGTTTGTTGGAGGATAAGCTGCAACTCCAGGCTGTTGTACACTTAGGGCAGGATACCCAGAAAAACTCACCCCTGCTCTGCAACTGCTCCCATTGAAGCTGGTGGTAGACCCTTCATGGGAGCAGAGTTAGAGCAACATTGCGAAATAACTGAGAATCCCAGCTGAAACTTTAGAGAAAAAGTGCAAAGCCAAACACGCACAGGAGGGAAGCCAAAAGAAATTGGCATTGTGGAGGATGATTCCTCCCTTATATGTTGCAGTGGTGGGTACTACAAAAAATAAATACATCAGACAGATATGTAAACAGCTAGGAAAATCACCGAGACAGATACGCGCGTACACAGGGCTGATGCCAAACCTGCTGAAGTCAGTGAAAAACCAAAGATGGACGCACCGGATGACTCCAGAACAGGTTTAGATAACGCAAGAGGATAAAAGACCCAGCTCAAAGTCAGTCTTCGGAATTCAAGTAGCTGCTCAGATTACTTAAGCAGACTACTGAGCCCCTCAGAACAATGCACAAATGTCTCTTTTACCCGCTTGTGCTCCCGCTGTAGCACATGCAGTCCTCACGTGTCCTTTGAGTAAGACCGAAAGCCCACATGAGGCTCCTGCATCACTGAAACCCTCCCCACACGGCGCGCAGCATCCTCTGCTGATCCTCTGCGCTGGAGAGGGTTTCACTCAGATGGAGTTCATTATGCATGATAAAGCCAGCATATATTTGCTCTGATGTAATTATCGCTTTACAGCAAGAGGCTGCAAATCATTCAGAAGAACTCAGGCCTGGCTTCTCCATGGAGCCTGAGATTTCAGGAGCAGACAGGTACCTAAACACCTTGGGGGTGGTTCATATCTCCTGCCTTCCCCTCCTTCTCTGTCAAGGATTTTCAGTCTGCTATACCAACCCCATTCCCCCGCTGTTACAGCAGCAACAAGTTTCGGGACCCTTTGCACTCGTCAAAGAACGTATGGAGGCTGTGACCCCACACGAGGCCCCATGTTCCAAGTGATTTCTCACTTGTATGCCATATGGATATGCCAGCACATACAGTCTTTTTTTTTTCTTTTTTTTTTTCCTCCAGTTTCCATCTGCTAAGAGGGAGCTAGAGTGTAGGGCTTTGCAAGTAGTAGATTAAAATGTTAAAAGCCTGAAAAAACCCTCAGTGTTATTCAGGAGACATAAAAATAATGTTGTTTATTGGATCTGATTTTTATGTTGCACACAAGGAAAATGGCTTTTCTTCTCTCCTTGTTCCCTGTTCTGCAAATCTTTCAGTCTCGCAGAAGCAGTTGCCTCAGGGACAGCTCCAGACACACACAATTCCTTTTATTTTAGTGGGGCCCTTTCAGATTTGGCCTTTTTGAGGGCTGAAATGTGGCTTCACTCTCTTCCGCTGATTTCTCTGGAACCATAAGCTGGCCTGTTGTCCTGGCTACCCAGAATAACACAAACCTCTCAATTATTAATATTTTGATATTGCTTTTGGGCCCCACAATCATTATTTGCACTTACAAGTTATTTTGCAAAAAATACCAAGTGGACAGCCTGGCATTAAAGACTTATACTTTCCCATCATAATATGGATCCTGTAGCAAGCTTAAGCCATGGTTTGATGATACAACACCTCTGGCTTTGAGGGCAAAGTGTTGGATCTAAAAGACCACATGGCATACAGCATCAGTCTGGTAGGGGCTTACAAGTTGTTCAAAACTATTGACAGACTCACTCCATATCAGGAGCTGTTCTGCCAGATTAAGCGTTCAGTCTTCCCACAACTGGGAGGGTAATTTCTGTCCTGTCCCATTCCTGCCAGTTCATGGAAGTGCAGGTATGCAGTTGCCCAAACTCGGGTCTGTAGAAGAGGCTGATCTGTCATTACACAGGCCTGACACTGGCAATCATGGGACTGTGGTTTAAAATTTGTGGCAGCAAATCACGAGATGCCCTTCCAGCCTGTTAAGCTTCATATATTTTGTAAAAAGAGAGGTGTGGGAGCAGAGGGAGCACCTGAAGGCATTTGCAGCTACATGTACTTAACTGGCCTTAGAAATGAAGGAAAGATGAGCAGATTTCTAACGACAGGCAATATGCTGAGAAAAAAAGTGTGAGATGATCCACTGCCACCCAGACTGCACTAAAGAGTGAAGATGCCTATTACATTGCTTTTCCACTTACTGGAAAGAACAGACTCATTTACCTAATCATCATTTGCAGCAAGAAGGAGGTTGCACAAGACAAAACAGACCAACCCAGAAGCCCTCCCTTGTGGAATAAAGTTTATTTTTTCCACACCACTATAAATGGAGCGGTGTGTAAAGGCTTTCAGTGCATTTAGCTGTGCCCTTCAATCAGAGAGCCAGCTAAAAGGGAAAACATCTCACTACCAGTAATCTTGGGAGCTAGGAATTCCCCAGGAAGCTCATTGAGCATTATGGTCTAGCACTAGCTGCCACGTTAATCACTGTAGGAAGCAGCACCAACAGTTCCATCAGCTCCTTTGCACTGGGACCTGCCCTACCCCTCCCATTGCCACTGAGTTGACTTCTCACTGCTGAGCTCAGCTTTAGCCCAGCTGCATAGAAACACTGCCTCATACACGTGGTCCTAATCTCACCGATGGGAGAACCCATCCTGTTTGCCATCTAGCTCCTCCACACATGCAGCTCGGCACAACTCCCCCTCTTAGCATGGGACCTCCCACACCAAGGAATGAAGCTGCTGACCCTGATGCTCACAGCACCCCAGGCTGCACCTCTGCATCCATCTCACCCAATACTCAGGCCCTTTCTGCTTCCTGAGCCTGAAGCAGCATTAATAGAGCTAACCTCCTTGTGGTAACTGGGAAGTCACCACTGGGAATGAAAGCCCCATAATCACAGAATCACAGAATGGTTTGAGTTGGAAGGGACCTTAAAGCTCACCCAGTCCAACCCCTGCCATGGGCAAGGACACCTCCCACCAGCCCAGGCTGCTCAAAGCCCCGTCCAACCTGGCCTTGGACACTGCCAGGGATGGGGCATCCACAGCTTCCCTGGGCAACCTGGGCCAGTGTCTCACCACTCTCATAGTAAAGAATTTCCTCCCAATATCCAGTCTAAACCTCCCCTCTTCCAGTTTAAAACCATTCCCCCTCATTCTGTCACTCCATGCCCTTGCAAAAAGTCCCTACCTGGTGCCCTTCGGGTACTGGATGGCTGCAATAAGGACTCCCCGGAGCCTTCTTTTCTCCAGTTTTTTCAGCCTGTTTTCATACGAGACCTACTCCAGCCCCTGATCATCTTCATGGCCTCCTCTGGACCCACTCCAACAGCTCCATGTCCTTCTTATAATGGGGGCCCCAGAACTGGACGCAGTACTCCAGGTGGGTTCTCACAAGAGCAGAGTGGAGGGGCAGAATCAATTCCCTTGACCTGCTGGCCACACTTCTTGTGATGCATCCCAGTATTAATAAGGATTAAATAATAATAATAATAAAATAATAATTGATAATAATAAAATGGTAATAAAAATAAAAATAATGCTGTTTTAAAAGCCACATTTCTACCAGGCTCTACACACTAGACTCTACATTGTGTCCTCTCTTTCTGCTACCCATTAAGAAACCCTGCAGAGACAGCGATGGTCCCTGTGTCTTCAAGTAGCACAGCTCCCGCTGGCAGCAGTACCGCATCCAGCACCCAGCAGAGCATCCTTCCCCAGCCCTGTACCCACCACCCATGGAGGGCTCAGCCACCTCACCCCAACACAAAGCACTGTGCTGTCATACTGCTATGTGATTTTTTTTGTCCTCCGAATCTGCAAGGACCATGTCGGGAAACAACAGCAGGGCTCTCCTTCAGGCCTTGTCCAAGCCCACGCAAGTCAATGGGAGTTCTCCCATTAAATTAGGTCCCCAAGGCATATGCCTCCATGACCAATAACCTTGCAAATGAATTACTCTCCTGTGCTGGTTTCAGAAGGCCCAGCTAGTACAGCTATTTCAAAAGACACTGCTACAGGGGTGATCTTAACATTTAATTACATAACATTTTAATAAGTGCTTGAGAGCATTTGCATATGTCTCCCATCCTTTCTGATCCTGCCAGGTTTGTTTCTCTTAAAAAAAAATAATTAAGCAAACACACTGCAAACCAAGATCTAGTTGTTTCCAGCTACTAAAGATCTCCTTAAATTTCCCCAATGAGTACAGTCTCTCCACATCAGACAGATCCTCATTCATTTTGGGAAGAAACTGAGAGGGAGAGAGTGGGGCAGAAGAAAAGACAGAGACAAAAAAAAAAGAGGCTTATGTTTCAAAGATCACTACAGGCCAAATATTCTCAGGCACCCCGGCTTTTACAGAGAAATCCTTAACAGTATAAAAATGGAAACACTTCAAAGATAAAATAAATAATTTAATAATAGTCTGCCTCTCCAAAGGGTTTTGAACAAGTTTTAGATTTGCCAGTGAATGTTTCCCTTAGGCAGTAGGCCAGTGGAAAAAAAAAGGCACAGTATGCCTCTTCTTTCGTAAGATGTACTTTGAGTTATTTTATTTCTTGATAAGATTCAGAAACAATTCTTGCCCCTCTCACCCTCCCTCCGCAAAAAAAAAAACAACAAACCCAAACCTTTTTTCTTTTTAAGAAAAGCCAAAGATGGTGCAGATGCAAATAATCTCTTACATATAACTCACACCAAAAAAAACCCTGTTGAAATAGATCCAGCACTATCCAGATTGCATCTTTTCCTTTCTGGTTGTTTGACTTACTACCACACGCTGAGAAGCACCTCAAATACTACAGTGAGGTATGTTTAAAGGGAAGCCATTTGAAGATCCCAATTGCCTTCTGTGTAAGTAAGACTACAGTATTTATAGGCAAGACTCTACAGTGTTTATAAGCAAAACACTACGATATTTACAGGCTTATAAGGAAAATGCACAAGCTTAAACTGTGGCATTAGTGATTGTAACATTCTTGATAGGTCAAAGAGGCTGCTATTCTAGTAAAAAAGCATTTATTTGGCAATCACATGAACATTAGGAAGGACTGAGCTGCATTAGTATCTTCTTCAAATTGGCCTCTACACACTACTTAGTTTATTCTCAGTGTATACACAATTTCTTGTATTTATTGGCAAGAAGAAAAAGATGAGAGGCTCCTTGTTATTTGTGTCTGGATGTTGTGCTGGTTTTCACTTGTCTTTACTGATAAGTCTTGCCTTCAGGGAAGCCCAGAACCTGTATCAAAGTATGGAGCAAGAAGGCTTGCCCTTGGTACAGTAGGATCAGGTTAGGGAACATTTAAAAAAGCTGAACCCATGAGTGCTGAAGGACCTGGTGATGGCACTGTGAAGCCACTCTCAATTATTTTTGAAAGATTTTGGCAACTGGGAGTGGTTCCTGGGAAGTGGAAGAAAGCAAATGTCACTGTGGTCTTCAAGAAGGGCAAGAAGGAGTATCTGGGGAACTACAGGATCAACCTTGTGATGACAATGGAGCCAATCCTCCTGAAAGCCTTTACCAAACACATGAAGGACAAGATGGTGATTAAGAGTAGTCAGCATGGACCTTTGAAGAGGAAATAATGGCTGACCAACCTGATAGCCTGTTATGATGAGGTTTAAGTGGATGAGGGGAGAGCAGTGGCTGTTGTTTATCTTCATTTTAACAAGGTTTATGACAGTGTCTCTCATAACATCCTCATTGACAAAGTGATGAAGTACAGGCTAGATAACTGGACAGTGAGGTGAACTGAAAACTGACTGAGCTTCTGAATTCGAGTGAGCAGCATCACAAAATGCAGCTAGAGGACAGTCACTAGCAGTGTATGCCAGGGGTCAATACTGGGACTGTTACTCTTCAACATCTACATTAATTGTCCAGACAAAGTGACACTCTCAGCAAGTTTGCAGATGATGGAAAACTGACAGAAGTAGCTGACAGTCCTGCTGCCATTTAGAAGGACCTAAACAGGCTGAAGAAGTAGCCCAG